>NW_019727443.1:306430-356806 GCF_002891405.2 Cryptotermes secundus
CAATGTAGTGTCTCTCACTACGACCACCACTTCTTCTCTCTCTCTCTATGTATTACGAGCTAGTTTTGAGACGGCAGTTAGAAGAGTAGGAAGAGCTTGGTGTGATACGGCCGCCAGCCTGCGAGGACGTAAGCCCGGAAGCAGAGGAACGTCCACTGTTGGAAGACGTTACCAAGCGGCGGTGTGATGACCGTGACTGAGAATTCTAGTCTTTGTGTGAGAGTGATCTGCAAAGTGGAGTCACGAGTTGTCTGTTAAAAGTGTCCGATAGATCGAGTTACCAATCCGAACCCCGTCTATAGACACACTCGATCGCGTAACAATATGTGTATATAGTCATATAGGTAATACTATCTATCTATGTCTGTCCATCTGTCTATTTATCTGTAGGGAGGAGTTGAGTTGAGTTGGTTGACTGCTGAATGATTGAGTTAGTGAGTTAGAAAACCGCAGAGGTTCAGTCGTTGTGAGCAGTTGTGAAGCTCATAACTGAGGCCAGGGAAAGTTCGGGAACCCAGGGGAAGAGGAACGTCCACCGCTGGAAGCCGCTACCAAGCGACGGCTAACGAAAACTGTCACAGACTGAGAACAGTAGTCTCTATGTGACTGATTTGTAAAGTGTAGCCACGAGTTGTGTGTTAAAGTGTTCAGTAAATCCGGTCACCACTCCAAACCCCGTCTATAGTCACCCTCACAGGTGACGATATTCCCGACATTTCTTTTCGTGGTGTTCTTATTGTTCTGTGATTCTGCTCTTCCCCTTGGGACAAGTCGAGTTCCGTTTTCTTTCGCGCTCTGCAGCCCCAGGCGACTGTCACGAAGAGAAATGCTGTAACTGAGTTTGCAAACTTAACGCCCGTCCCGAAGCACCGACAGAGGAGACGGTTCCACTGTACAGGCTTCCGCAGCTTAAATAAAAAGAGATGCTTGTTGCCTGCTTAAATCTCGATTGTTATATTCCTAATTCTAGAATTAAACTTCGCTTTGTCAATTCTCCGAGTTTCTCCCTCCCCGTAATTCAATTGTCGAAGTTTTTATTAAGTTAAGGAACTACTTACTTTATTTTTGCACCGAAAATGTCTTTACATTCGTTCAAAGCGAAAGGCCAGCGCAGAAAGAAAGTAGACAAGTTCCTGGGACCACTGGAGAAAGAAACGAAATCAAGTCTAACACTTCATCCCCACCCCCCGGCCACTCTCTAGGAATTCATTTGCGTTGGCAGCCGTCGGGGGTCTGTTTGGGAGGTGTGCGGGAGCAAACCACGAAAGGGCTGACAGGGGTGCCAAGCCAGGTTTCGGTCACACACACAGACAGTGAAGAAACCTGCTCGAATATCTGCGAAGCTTCAAATGGTTGTGGCGCTCCTTTACATAAACTGCTTATTTCGATCATTAAATGGCCGTCAGGTCGAAATGGTTTTGTTTCGGTCTCTATCAGTTAGGGAATGTGCGGTGCAGCTGAGTGTGCCCTATGAAACAAAGTTTCTATGACGTCATGCTGTAACCATTTGTAATTTGGGCTACGTAATAAAGTGAAGTTGTTCCTGTGCTTAAAGTACTACGTCATGGAGACGTATGGGGGAGTGGATGTACGGATCCATGTATTGACCTCGGCACTAGCTGGAGGTGGGCTATCAGCTTTATGCTCCTGCCGCTTTACCCCCGGTACCCATTGGATATGAAGCCAGGTGGGTCCTAGAATCTGTCTGGACGGTGTGGAGTAGACAAAAATCTATCCCTTTTCAGGAATCGAACTACGACCCCTCTGCCGCCCAGCTTGTAGCCAACCGCCTTACCGACTCCGCCAATCCGTCTCTAATGTAGGTTAGGAAAGGAGGATAATATTAAAATGAACATTAACAGAAGTAGTCTGTGACTGTGAAGTGGATTTATTTCGCCCGGGGAGAATCCATTGGAAGGCTGTTGTGAACACGATTATGAACCTTCAGGTGATAGGCGGGTGATCGGATTTCTCGGTTGAAAGAGGTGATTCTCTGGACACTCTCTAGGAGAGCGGATTTCTTGCCGGAGGGCTTTGATTTTTCCGCAGTGCCTCCAGGCAAATTCCGAGATATCGGCCTGTGTCGGGTTACACCGCTTCCTTCTAGATCGGCCTCTCAGTAGCCGCTACGCAACAGAGGCCGGGATAATGACGCCTGCCTAAATGGGCGAGATCAGAGACTGTCATCACCTCAAGAAGGAATTGCGTCATTCGGTTCATCACTTTTCTGTTTCATACCAATGAGGATTCCTAAAGCTTCTTCTGGGATGTGATGCTGTGTAGCCTGAGAAACAGGTATCAGGAATTCGGAGGAATATACCAACTCCATCTTCAAGGTAGAAGAATTATCACATTCCAGAAGGCAAACACTTTAAAGTTGCGGCATGTAGACCCGTTGCTAGGCAATGACCCCGAAATGAGCAACTATACAACAGGCGTTGCTAAGCAACGGCTTCGTAAACAAGCATGTTTCTACAGTAACAATTACACTGCAACAAAAGAATTATATATTCTACACGGTCCGTGCCGTGATATCAAGCAGGACTAGTTAGCTGTTGCAGTTGGCGGAGTCAGTCTGTTGGTGAGTTAGTGAGTTGGTTAGAGAACTGCTGTGAGAAGCTGGTAGCTGTGGCACGGGGGATATTTCGGGAACCGAGAGGAAAGGGAAGCCGCTACCAAGCAACGGCAGTGAAGACGTGAATGTGGACGCTAGTGTGTCTGTGTGTGTAACAGTCAATTGTAAAATGTAGTCACGCGCTGCATGTAAAAGAGTCCAATAAATCCGATCATCAGTCCAAACCCCGTCTATAGTCACATCCCATCACATGACAGTATTCACTGCTGGGGGTATCTCGAATCTCAGAAAACAATGAATTTTGATTTTAACGTTCCTCTGTACGCCGCGGTGCCCACACAAACACTGAAACGAACCAGTATTATGATTCATAAAATATGCAACTTGTCTGTGTGCAAGAATAGGGGCTCGAAATGGCCACTGACCAGTAATTAGCACGCATCTATCGGCCGTACACATAAATCCGTCGCGATTATCATGCGATCTTTGTCGAAATACCATTTTGGATTACATTAATTCCATTTGTGGCTAGGATAACAGCATTCAGATTAATAGCCTCTCTCATGGAAGCATTCAGAGGATATAACGATACGCTCATGGCTGTATGTTCTGACTCACAGTGTTGCTGAATATGTACAGTATGTTCTGACTCACAGTGTTGCTGAATGAATCAGTGGATATGTACAGTATGTTCTGACTCACAGTGTTGCTGAATGAATCAGTGGATATGTACAGTATGTTCTGACTCACAGTGTTGCTGAATGAATCAGTGCATATGTAAAACATAATGAGAGTTCTGCTTGCTGGGATATAAAGCCGTGTAGACCGTTGAAACAGTTGCGGAATACAGATCGCTTCCATCTTCAGATTATAAGAATAAGCCAAGAAAGAAACCGCGCCACCTGCTTTCACGCTGGTTTCATGATTTATTCTTTGTCTTTAAATAGGAAAGCGACATGTTCCTCCGAAACGTCGGTTGAGTTTCAATGGAATGCACCGCGTTATATCCCAGAATACAGAAGTCTTCATAATACCCGTTGTGTGAGTATAGGATGAGCATTCCATTGGAACCTGTCAGATCTACAGAATGGCCGACAAGAATCCGGATTTAAATCCGTTTTATTACCGAGTCTGGAAGCAATTTAAGTTGCTAATGTAAACGTACCAGATAGAACCGTTTCAGTTCCTGAAGTAAAGGTAAAATTGTCCCTGTGCCATGAAGGCGTATGGGGGAGTGGATGTATAGACCCACGCTTCCTTGGCCTCGACACTAGTTGGAGGTGAGTGGTCAGCTTCACATCCCGGTCGCTGTACCACGGAGGCCGTCTGGGCGACATGGAGAAGTGAAAATTCCCGACCTCCGACCGCTCGGTCGTCCAGCCCGTAGCCAGTCGCTACCCGGAGAAGTGACAATATGTTGCCTCCCCACCACAAGACAGGTCTAACGTCCTCTGAGGCCCAATCCGAGCTCTAATCCAGGGCAATGAGATTCCCTTCAACAATCGATTTCAATAAAGAATATAATTGAATTATAAATTGAATTCCGATTTTTAGCGTTCCGGTCTGTGCATCAAATCCCTCGAACTGAATAAACGTTTCAGTACGGATACTTCGGTCTGCGCTACTGAACTTGCACGGGTTTCGTGTAGTTCCGCTGAGACGTACATTTTTACCGCTTGATAAAAGAAAGAGCTCTTTTAACCACCCGGTACTGTGGTGCATGGTTTCCTTTATGTCCGCAATCAAAATTTGCTGAGATCTGATTTCCTCCCTTCCCTACAGTAATTTCAGTGTGCTGCACACTGCGCATGTCCTAAGTTTTGATTTATTGTTAACCACTTCCCGAGCAGAGGATGCACTACACGATTCTTAAGCTGTGCTAAACCCTGACCTTTATCAAGGGGCGCAGATGCTTGGACCGCCCCCGGACCCCGATCTTTTGGGCTACAGCACGTTTAATTACCGCCGACATGTCCAGTGCTCCTTCCATGGCGTCTCGGTGCGTCCCAGCTTTGCCGTGGCTCATGTTTTCTGGCACGGCCGAGCTGCTTGCTTCTTCAGTTTACGTTTGGGAAGGCTACAAGGAAACAAGCGAAGTTGAAAGTGCCTTCTGGAAACTGGCGCAGTGTAGATATGGTACATATTGCCGACGTTTCGGAGGATCCTGCTGCCTCAATTTGTAGGCTCGCCTTTATCCTGGCTATTGAAGGCAACAAGTTCCTCTCAAACGATATCAACTATGTACCAGACTACACGGCGTCACATCGCAGAAACAGTGTCGTAATTCTTACTGCCACAAGATCACGTAGTTTTAAGCGATGCAGATACACGTGTTACTAATGCATCGTGAGGGTAGAAACAGGCGAAGCTGTCCCTGTGCTTAATTAATTAGACACTGTGCCGTGGAGACATGGTGGAGTGGAGGTATATTCTTGACTTCGGCACTAGATGGGGGTTAGTGTTCAGCTTCACGCCCCGGTCGCTTTATTTCCGGAGAAAGAGCCCCTGTACTCATTGGACAGGAGGCTGGGTGGGTCCCAGAGCCGGTCTGGACGCCGTGGAGAAGAGAAAAATCCTTTGACCTTGCCGGGAATCGAACTACGTTCCCTCAGCCATCCAGCCCGTAGTCAGCCTCTGTTTGTCTTATGCGTCTCATCGTCGTCTTAATCGCCTTAACAGTACCCATTGAAGGGTAGAGATCTCCCTCCTGCCTCTTCCGCCCTCTGAGGTCCACATGTCCTCCTCTCAGACGCCCTCAACCTCTGTCTAATTGCATGGCGCAACAGTTTCGCTTTGTTCAATATCCTGTATAAATATAATCGTTCTGGACCAAATCATGTATGCAGGTCACAGAAATGGCAGCCAGGAAGTTGTAACCCGCACAGATTTTTATTTTCCTCTGTTTATTTTGTATACTAGCCCGAGGATTGTGTATAACGACTCACCACGCAGATTGAAATAAATGACAGTTATTTAAACGAGAATGAACATTTCCTCTCTTACAAAACTTCATTTTTCACGTTTCGGTTGACATAAATTACGGAAACACTGATAAAGAAGTTCTGGGAAGAAGTAATTACCTATTTTCCTTTGATATTATTATTATTAGAGGGGGTGGGTTTCCCCATGCACTTAGACCAGTTATTGGTCCATTGTGCGTCCCCCTTTAATTTCTACTGTCGCCATACCCTACCGGTACTGGTGCGTGCTATCAGCCCCGTTCAGCCAACGAGGTCGGCCCTCGGTTCCTGATATTTCCCCCATCTACCAGAGGCATTGGAAACTACTTGGGCGGGAAACTTGTTGCCTAATTTTGCTCAGAGGTCTCCTAGAGACGTCAGGATCTTTTACGTGCCGTAAATCTACGACACGGGACCCACGGCTTATAGTCCCTCCCGGAGGACTTGTTCCCTGAATTTTTCCGCCCTTAAAAATGTCACGACCTCCGCCGGGTTTGAACCCGCGTACCTTGAGTCATGAGGTGGGAACGTTACCCCTAGACTACGGAGGCCGCTCTTTGATACGACACTTGCCTCATGTAAAACGAAAAGAAAAAAGAATTGGCATGCAGACACACAGAAAATAAGGTCATCTCGCAGGCCTCACAGGCCTAAAAATGAGAAGGGGGACACACAAACACACAGACATCACGGTGATCTCATAAGCCTCAAAAGTCCCCCAAAATTAAGGGGTGCACAGATAGATGGACAGACACAGACAGACAGCATGGTGATGGCATAAGCCTCCTATTATTTTTTCCCAAAATAAGGAAAAGAGGCTAAAATACGAAGCGAAATTCAGTGAGATTCCCAGCGACATCATGGAAATTGTTCATGTCCAGGTTCGGAGAAAGGGCGTCAGAATTACTTTAAAAAATACAGTTTTGTTCTGCGTTTCCAAACCCATGTTGACTGGTCCTATTGAGGCATGTAGACCCTTTGCTAGGCAACAACCGCTAGATAAGCAACTATACAATAGCCGTTGCTAAGTAACGGCTCCTCAAACAAATATGCTTCCAAGGTAACACTTACTCTGCAACAGAAAAATTGTTTTCTGTGCGGTCCGTGTCGAGATGTTATAAGCATGGCAAGTTAGGAGGTAAAATGAATTTGATAACCGGTGAGTTCAGTTATTATGAGCGGTTGCTGTGAGAACTGGTAGCTGAGGCCGGATACAGTTCGGGAACCGAGAGGAAGGGGAACGTCCGCCGTTGGAAGCCGTTACCAAGCAACGGCCAATGAAAACCGTAAGAGACTGAGAAGACGTAGTGTGTAGAACAGTGAGAGCAGAAGCGTTACTTTTAGTTACGAGTTGTAAGATTTCAATAAATCCGATTACCGCTCCAAACCCCGTCTATAGTCACTAAAATCGTGACAATATATTAAAGTCGGCGTGCCTTAATGAGTTTCCAGAGTTCCAATGAAAGAATCCTGATTGCGTGTGTCAAACCGCAGGAGGTCGCCCTTACAGATTCCGAGCATAACAAAGCTCAAGATAATTCCTCTTGTTGTTACTTGGCGTTCCTGTAGCTTTGCATTTCTCATCGAGTTGAGACAAATTTGAATACCTGCTCCGCTGAATATCGTGTAATGGATTGTGTTGCGTCCCCGGCGTTCCACTAATTATGATTCAGTGTATTCGAGGAACTTTAAGTTAGAGACGTGTTTATGTAGGCGACCGCATCGAAAGATCTGCTGCTTGGGTGTGTGTGTGTGTTCTTGCACTTGACAGCTGTAAATTCATTAGAACTGAACCATGACGTCACTTACATAATACTGCAAGTTCGACGTATGTGTGAAAGAAAAGGGTAGTTGTTCAGTAGAATCTGAGGTTCTCACAGCGGTAGTTATGAATAGTTCTATCTTCAGGGGTATAACGTCATGTAGTCCGTTGAAAATCAACCGACGTTTCGGAGGAATATATCGCCTCCATCTTCGGGGTCAAAGAATGAGCCACGAAGGAGCCAGCATGAAGCAGGTAGTCGGCTTTCCATATTGAAGGAGGTAGCGAGAATAGCCTCGTTCCTGCCTCATGCTAGTTTCTTGTTTGACTTACTCTTCAACCCTGAAGATATAGGCTACATTTTTCGCCGAACTTCGGTTGACTTTCAACGGAATACACGAAGTGTACAACTTTTCATGTGGATTAATTAGCATTAGATATGAAATGTAAATTAAAATAATCTGGAAGATGAATAATATTTTGTCGTATAGACCACTTGCTGATCGGTAACTCTGTAAACAACGACCGTTTCTGGTCAACGACTCGGTAAACTCGTTTCCATTGTTAGGCAGTAGATTCTTAATAATGCAACAGTTGGACTACAACAACGGGAAAGGGGTGTTTCTACGTGGTCCGTGCCGAGATGTTATAAGTAATGAATAAAGTCAGTTGTTACGGAGTTCTGAACGGAGCATGAACTGAAGAATCTCCATTGTTAGAAGCCGTTGTCAGGGAACGGCTTATGAAGACACAACAGTGCTGTGGTGATTTGTGATTTTTTATAGATTAGCGATATCGCTGTAATTCCGAATAACCAATCTAAACCCCGCATATAGTCGCCCCTATACGTCACAGTATTTTGCATACTGTGTGCTGTCTTAAGAGCCGGGAGAGCTCAGTCCTTGTAGCGACTGGGCTACGGCCTGGACGGCAGAGGGATCAGTGTTCGAGTCCCGGTGGGTGCAAGGTTTGTTCTCTACACGTCGTCCAGACTGACTATCTGGTTCACCGAGCCTCCGGGGGTAAAGCGGCCGTGGCATCAAGTTTACAACTCTCCTACAACTAGTGCCGAGGCCAAGAATATCTGGATCTATATATCCACTTCGCCATACGCCTTCACTGTTTTACGTGGTCTGTCTTATGGTAGAGGGGGGTCCCCTGTTGCCCCTGGATAAAGGGTAGAGTTGAGCACGTGATGAGAACTCCGTTTCTCCTGCCTTGCGGCCGATAAATCAGAGCACACTGCCTTACTGCGTAGGGGGGGGGGCGGATCGGATACTTTCGGTTACGGGCATGTACCTGAGGTAAACAGATTAGCGAGCTGGGCGCGATAATGACGTGGCAGAGACACGGAAATCCGGTCTCATCCCCCGCTAGCAGCATCTTGTGTTCCGAACGGAGCTCAAGTGATTACACGAGATCTGGAAATTTTCACCGCGAATCTCGTGTTAGCACATAAGACAAAGCGTGTTTATTTGGAATTAGTAACAAGAGACATACAAAAACCTGAAAGTCTGTTTTGTGTGTGAAAGGTAAACCCGGCCCTCTCCTTAATGAACCCGGTTACCGTGTATTCCCTCCTTTATTTAAGGCGAGAAGTCAGTACAGCTTATGCGCGGTGCGTTCATATTCCGCGATTCTGAGAATACAGACTAGCGGACTGCTTCTTGTGATCTGGTCGTATGAAACTAAGTCGGGACTTCTTTGTTTTAAAGCAGGCATGTCAAACTCAACTTGTACAGAGGGCCACCTCAGCCCTATAAATAATAGTCCAGGGCTGCACTTCAAAATAGAAATATACATTAGATTTTGATACAAGGAAATTTAATTTTATTTACACGTATTATTTAGGAATAATTTAAATATAATTACCTAAAGTCACATATTTTACAGTTTTATAAACCAAGAGAATGCCATTTTTGACAAGTATCACACAACTTTTCAATATGTAAAAAGAGAGATTACACAAGAAATTATGTTCGAAATAGCAAAACATTGAATTTCCTGCAGCCTGCTAATTTATGTCTGCGTGAGACTTCTTGTCTTCTGGTCTATTGGAAAATTGTCTTTACAAAAAATATTTCTACTAAAATTTGAATAGTGATTTTAATATAAATTAGCTCTAAAAGTTGAGGGGCCGCACTTTGTGCCTATGGGGGCCGCATGTTTGACACGGCTGATTTAAGGCATGTGGTAAATATAGTAACCATTGTGCTTCAAAGGTTTAAGCACTGCAATATAAAAAGTATGCTGGAGTAGAGGTACAGATCCACGCATTCTTAACCTCGGCACTCGATAGAGGTGAGTCGTCACCTTCACGCTCCGACCGCTTTACTCCTAGCACTCATTGCACAGGAGCAGGGTGAGACTGTCTGGATGCTGCAAGTAAGAGAAACAACTGTCCCTGCCTGGGCTCCAACACCAGTTCCCCTGCTACACGGAAGGAAGGAATGAAAGCTTTCTTACCAACTGAGCCACCGAACTTCACTGCGGAATGGTTGTTCTTGCGCTTCATGTTCAGAGGGTTCCGAGTTCATGTCTCTGCCTGGAGACCAGCTATCCTGACTGATGATTCTCGTGGTTTTCTTCAGTTCCTACAGGCAAATGACGGGACATTACCTCAAATTAGGACACAACTTCTTCCTTCCAAAGCTTTTTCAATTCATGATCCTTTAATCGTCCAACTGTCCGGCGAGACACACTCTGAACCACGGAAATTGTCGCTAAGTGAACCAAGTAGGTGTAAATAAATAAATAACATAATCATCCAGTCATAATGAGGAGCTTCATAGCTTGTACTCTTCTGTAAGTATAATTAGAATGATCAAGTCAAGGAGGATGAGGTGGGAAGGGCATGTAGCACGAATGGGGGAGAATAGGAATGCATGTAGTATTTTGGGTTGGAAAGTCAGAAGGAAAGAGACCACTGGGAAGACCAAGGCGTAGGTGGGTGAACAATATTAAAATGGATCTTAGAGAGATATTATGGGATGGTATGGATTGGATGGATCTGGCTCAGGATAGGGACAAGTGGAGGACTCTTGTGAACACGGTAATGAACCTTCGGGTTCCATAAAATGCTGGGAAGGTCTTGAGTAGCTGCAGAATTGGCGGCTCCTCAAGAAGGGTTCAGCTCCATAAGTAATCGTCCAGTAATTAGATGCCGTGATATGAGGCGTTTGGAAGCGTCAGTATTTAGACGAGGAATGAATAACAAACGTGGCTGCCTCCACACACATGTGTGCCCTGTCTTCTCTCTCTCTCTCTGCCTCTCTGTTGCTCTTTACAATCCCGCCTTCCTCTTCTCTGTTGTGTCAGCTCGGAAGTTCGTTGTTTTGGGCGGAAATCTTGGTGTGCTGTGCGCTTTGTTGGTAGGGAGGCAGGCATTGATTTTCGGATCGCTGGACCAGGAGCCACTCTGGGAGAACAGCGCCCTCAAGTGACACACCCGCGTAACTGAACGCCGAGGGTGAAATCACTAAATGAACTATTAGCCTGTAATCGAAACCCAATTTGCTACAGAGTGCCGCCGAATGGCGTGTACAAGTGACCCATTTGCAGAGCCGCGCATGTCCCGTCCAGAAGGGACCGCACACACACACACACACACACACACACACACACACACACACAAGTATAAATATTGAATTGACGGGGTGTAAAACGGATTACATCGAGTCCATTACGAAATAGCGTTTGCTGTAAAACTCGGAAACGTACTCCTTTTTGTTCCCAGCATAGGAAATCCCGTCTCTCCCTTGCGTTAGGAGCAGATTTCTGTTCTGCTGCTTTGAATGTCGCGGAGTTCAGGACCGGCTATGGCCCGGAGACTGGATGTCGCCACTGAAATCCTTCCAGTAGTTCCTCACTCTCTCCAAGAAGATTATGGAATTTCTCTGTTTAACGAATTAAACAATAATCCACGAAGACTTGTGGGGGAGTGCAGGTATAGCACCACGCATGCTTAACCTCAGTGGTGAGCCTCACGCCACGGCCGCTTTACTTCCGAGGATACAGCCCTCCGTACTTACTGTGTGGGCCCAAAACCGGTTTGGGCGCTGCGGAGAAAAACAAATTACTTTATTCCTATCTGAAATCGAACCCCGATTCCTCGGTTAAAAACTGAAAAAAATAGGCCATGCTCCCTTCCTTCCACACCCATTCAAATGGTAACGTTGTAGCCTTGAATTTAGGAGTTGCTAGGTTTCTAAGTTCACCCGGGACGCCGGCGATCCTGACAGAACTCAGTCATGGTCTAATCGATGTACTATCCCGATATTTGCTTGGAGGGACTGAGAAAAATCGTTATAAATCCCAGTTATTATAGTAATCCCGCTCGAGATTCGAACAGAGCAACTCCAAACCACTACTATAAACACTGGACACTGTAGCAGCCCACGAGGTGTCTCGAGTCTAAAAGCATGAATATCAAAATATGCTGCCACGCAGTATGGAACGGCTCTCGGCTTTAACACACTCTTAGTTATAGCGCCATCGCTGACTGCAACACTTTGCAGCCCGCAATATCTGCACTAGTAGTTGCCTGGTAACGGCTTCTAACAGTGGAGATTTTTAATCTTCCGCGCCCAAGTCCTCTGTGAACGGCGGCTTCCTCCCAAGTGGGCACTCTTGCAACTCCAACTAACTCTGCTATTCACAGACTGACCATCAACTGACAACTGTCACTGACTCCCTTCTTCGGACTCCCGTACAGAATTGACTTGGTTGCCCCAATTGTCGCCCTTATAATTCCTCGGCACGGCCCGCTCAGACAACACCGTTCATTCTCGTATGCTGACCGTTTCCACGGGTGTATGTTTACCGAGTCGTTTCCTAGCAGTGGTCACACTGTTATTAAAAACTGCTTCCTAACAATGGACGTCGTCTCCTTGTTTTTCGCGGCCGTTGCCTAGAAACGAATGTTGTTTTAGAGCCATTCGCTAGCAACGGCTGTTTCTCTGGCTCCACAGTTCGTGCTTTGAGCAAATATGCCACAGTATGTTTATGTATGCTTGTGTCAAATTAACGAATAAGATGTGGACTGAACTTCCTAAGTACAATATCCCTCGGTGCTGGATACGTATGTTGCTCTACAGTCAGTTAAAATAACCTGCTGCTTTCTTTGGAAAGAATTACGTGAACTAGAAACCTGTCTTCATTAGAGGAGCACCATAGTTGAGGAGTGACGCCGTGTAGTCCTGTAGGAGTTCACCGACGTTTCAGAGGAGCATACTGTCTCCAACTTCAGGGTCAAAGAGACAAGAAGGCAAAAGGCCGCAGTTAGCGTGCACAGCGAGTGTTATGGTTAGTGAACTGCCGGATTACGCGGGCTCAGTCGGTCGGCATGGCCCCTATATATTTCTCATTGCTGGCCTGGCTTACTTTTAGACCCTGGATATGCATCCATCTGCTGTATTCCCCTGAAGTGTCACCCGGTCAGATCCCAGAAGTATTCCTCTGGTGGCTGCTGTGAGAGGCTCAGGTCCACGAAGTCTTGATCGTGTTAGCGTTTTCTTGTATAGGATGCGAAATGTGAATCAAGCGCTTAATATCGGTTTCTTGCTGGAAAGAACAAGACAACGGAAAATGACTTCGGCACTTCGCACAGTTATAAAAGTTTGTCTTGTATCCTTTTCTGTGACAAATCGAATCAGTGACAAGAAAGAGCGAAGTGGGTCTCAAGGCACTTAGGGTTCTACACCCACGTAAGTCCACAAACCCAATTTTGTATCTCTCACTTCAAATTCTGTTCAGCTCTAAGACGCAATAAAAAGTAATAACTATCTTCACGACGCCATGACACTTTTGGTCACTCCTGATTTGGTTCGAAGTGGAACATATAAGCCATCGCTGTGTTCAGTTATTTAAATTAGAGGACATTTTAATGTACCGTCTGCAGTTATCGCTAAGAAGCTCTGCGTTTTGCCCGAGCAGGGCTCTCTACTCTATGATCCTCACAATAAATAACAATTATTTACGTAAGCATTTTTAACAGCTTTGCCTTTGTAACTGATTCTCTGTATGTTTTTTGTGAGGCAGAAACTGAATTCGACAAGAATTGCTCCAGTTACTCATCGAGCCCAAATTGGCAATTGACCCGTATGGCGTTTTGTACATGAGTTTGAGTGCATAAGAGAGCCGTAGGCGAGATTCGAAGTTCCGTCTTCTGAAACGAAATAGACTATCGTTGCGAAGTTTCACATTTACATATCAAAGTGTAATACAGGTTTTCATTGCTGCCAACCTTAGCATTTGTGTCAGTTCCTGTAAGGACTGATTGACTCCTTCACGGTTAGTAATCCTTCATCTGATCAGTAAATTCCCCCTCTTTTAAGTGCCTCGAAGTTTCATTACCGTGTTCTCTGGTTTGCCCAAAGTCAGACGAATCCATTACACTATTTATGTTAGCGTTATCCTTCCATATACTTCTAGGTCTTCCAAGCGGCCTTTGACTTTCAGGTATTTTCAGCTGTAATTGTGTATGTATTTTTCGTCTCTTCCGCATGCTCTACACGCCCCAGCCATTCACTCTTCTCTCTCCATGTAATAACCTGCATTGGTCCAGAGGTAACAGTTCCCAATTGAACATGTTCGTCCGCCTCTTCCCTTATCAGTTATCCGCGCATCGAGATGCGTTTGAATGGAAATCGGAAATAACACACATCGCCTCTGTGAGTCGCCTCGCTTTCCCGTTTGTACGCAAGCGTAAAGATCATTATGGGAGACTTACTTCTGTCAGACAAAAAAATGGGGATGAACAGGAAAGGAAGGTCCATTTTGAGCGCTCTACCCTCTGAGATAGTGCAGAAACTCATCTGCAGGACAGGAAACACATAACGTAGATCCTTTCTTTGCTTCTGACTTGTGCAGGGAGATAAAAGTGGAAAAAGTCGACATGTCACATAAGGAGAGGTCCTTGAATATATCCTGAAGCATGCAGTTTTCAGTAATCTATATATATATTTCAGTTCGTACCTCACAGGAAATATTACGTCTCCGCTACAGAGCCCAACCGGTTAATGCTGTTTAGGGAAACAGCCGCTGTTTATTGTGAGAACCGCACGGAACACACAGATACACTCTGTGGGCAGAATGCAGATTTTTAGTATGTTGAGTCCGTACCTCACAGGAAACATTACGCCACTTTAAAGCCCAACCGGTTCATGCTGTTCAGGGAAACAGTCACTGTTTATTGTGAGAACCATACGGAACACACAGATACACTCTGTGGGCAGAATGCAGAGTTTTAGTATGTTCAGTCCGTACCTCACAGGAAACATTACGTCTCCGCTACAAAGCCCAACCGGTTAATGCTGTTTAGGGAAACAGTCGCTGTTTATTGTGAGAACCATACGGAACACACAGGCACACTCTGTGGGCAGAATGCAGAGTTTTAGTATGTTCAGTCCGTACCTCACAGGAAACATTACGTCTCCGCTACAAAGCCCAACCGGTTAATGCTGTTTAGGGAAACAGTCGCTGTTTATTGTGAGAACCATACGGAACACACAGATACACTCTGTGGGCAGAATGCAGAGTTTTAGTATGTTCAGTCCGTACCTCACAGGAAACATTACGTCTCCGCTACAAAGCCCAACCGGTTAATGCTGTTTAGGGAAACAGTCGCTGTTTATTGTGAGAACCATACGGAACACACAGATACACTCTGTGGGCAGAATGCAGAGTTTTAGTATGTTCAGTCCGTACCTCACAGGAAACATTACGTCTCCGCTACAAAGCCCAACCGGTTAATGCTGTTTAGGGAAACAGTCGCTGTTTATTGTGAGAACCATACGGAACACATAGGCACACACTGTGCATGCAGAAAACAGAGTTTTTTGTGTTAAAGTGGGTGGTGCATATTTCAAACACTGTGCTTTAAAGAGTTAATCGGGTTCTTACAAATCCCATTTGCGAACCAAGTAAAAGTAACGTAAAATTGTCCTTTTACTTAAATACTGTGGCATGAAGATATGTGGGGGAGTGGAGGTATAGCTCCATTATCGACCTGGGCACCAGTTGGAGATGAGTGGTCAGCATCACGCTCCGTCCGCTT
Organism: Cryptotermes secundus; assembly: GCF_002891405.2. Lineage (NCBI taxonomy): Eukaryota > Metazoa > Arthropoda > Insecta > Blattodea > Kalotermitidae > Cryptotermes > Cryptotermes secundus. Next base: position 321,784 of record NW_019727443.1, read on the forward strand.
TATGACCAGAGATAGAGCCCGTCACGCTATAAGAATAATATTCATTGAAGATTACTAGCTGTGGGCTTTAATAGTGGTTAACTTTTGGTGTTAATTCAGTTCTTTGGTGTGTCGACGTTTCGGAGATACACACTGCCTCCAACTTAATGATCTATGTGTACAGAGTGGGCCAATTTCTGTTATTTTACAGCTCTCCCATTCCACTCTCTCTACTGGCCTAGAAGGGACACCAACCCCCACTATCCTACATGGTATTCTCGAAACACAAACATGTATAAACCCACAAACTCACACTGCACATTTGACCCTGAAGATGGAGGCATAATATGCCTTCAAAATGTCAGCGTCAAATTCCTGAAATTTACTTTTCCTAGTTACCGCACTGAGAACATGAAATCCAACATTGTTATGTTAGACTCTCATCTGCATTTTGGCACTCAAATTGTCTCCCTTGATGTTTCCCTGCAAAAACTATGCAAGCATTTCTGATGTACCGTTACTTCTTGCAAGTCAAGGATTGGGTGCTAGTGCGCATTCTTCTGTCCAGAAATTCCGAAACTGACCTCTGCATATACTTCTTTGGCTCTTCTTAATGAAAATGTGAGTTCCTTGCTTTCAGCTGTTAAATAGTTTCGTCACTTGGTGCAGAAATTCAACTAGCATTGGGCGCAATTTTGCTATTGTTAATCTGTTTCGTGAGGGTCAGATCAATACTGGGCCCAGACATCCTGTCTCTCTTCTGTGGTCAACGAACTCAGTTGAACTCTTTCTCTTCTGGAGGTAAAAGTGGCCTTGCATTCATCATAATATTGATGATATGGATGGTGATACTTATGGTGACAGTCCGACTGATGGCGCCCTTGGGGGGAGGGGGGCAAGTGCGTAGCTGGTGGGCGCACTGAAGGAGATCAAGAGTTGCAGAAAAGGAAAAGAGGCAAGTGGTTAAGGGGCAGGGAGACGGGAGGATATTGGAGAGCCATAGATACGGACAGGGCGGCCTTCCCGCTTATTTGCAAATAATTAAGATATATTAATATCATAACAATATGTCGTAGCGTCCTGTTGCACATTGCTTTTCTTATTCCTTTTAGTTAGTCATCTCACATGTGACTTACTTTTAAAGTATTTGAAAGTTTTGAACGTTAGAATCTCTTCCAGATCACTGGTGTGTGCACACTGCAGGTTTCGACCGATGTTGGGGTGCATACACTAGTGATGTACGAGTAGAAGAGATTTTAAAAATTTTGAACTTTTAAAGGTTTAAAAAAGCAATTTGGATATGATATGGCTAAGAGGAATAAATATTAATATACAAAATTACAATTATTTTTTAAATGCATTCCTCTATCATGAATTCTTTACGACAGTAAGAACAGCATTAAAAACGTGAGTTTGCAAGTAAATTGTCTGGCTGTCCCGCCCTTGGAATGTTCCTGGCGGCTGCTACGAAGAGCAACGACATGAAGAAGAGAGAAACATGGGGAAGTGAAGCAAGAAGATGGATATAAATACATACATTCTCGTAGACCGGCGACTTCTGGGTTATGACACCATCTTGTCTTATAAGTGGTTACCAGCGTTTAAAAGTAATTTTCTGCTTCCATCTTCAGGAAGACGTTTACAGCAACATGGTCCTCACAGATGTTGGTAATATCTTAGGCGACTACACGGTGCCATAACAAGAAGATCACAATCAAGATTTTGTGTGCCGTAAAAATATCAAGTCTCATACGAAGGAAAAGTGTTTTAAGAAACTTCTTCATTCTGCCCTCACAGTGCATTTGTGTGTTCCGTATGGTTCTCACAATAAACAGCGACTGTTTCCCTGAACAGCATTAACCGGTTGGGCTCTGTAGCGGAGACGTAATGTTTCGTGTGGGGTACGGACTGAACATACTAAAACTCTGCATTCTGCCCTCACAGTGTATCTGTGTGTTCCGTACGGTTCTCACAATAAACAGCGACTGTTTCCCTAAACAGCATTAACCGGTTGGGCTCTGTAGCGGAGACGTAATGTTTCGTGTGGGGTACGGACTGAACATACTAAAACTCTGCATTCTGCCCACAGAGTGTATCTGTGTGTTCCGTATGGTTCTCACAATAAACAGCGGCTGTTTCCTTGAACAGCATTAACCGGTTTTGCTTTGTAGCGGAGACGTAATGTTCCCTGTGAGGTATGGACTGAACATACTAAAACTCTGCATTCTGCCCACAGAGTGTATCTGTGTGTTCCATACTGTTCTCACAGTAAACAGCGACTGTTTCCCTAAACAGCATTAACCGGTTGGTTTTTGTAGCGGTGACGTAAAGTTTCCTGTGAGGTACGAACTGGATTTCTGAATTCTATCGAAATGAACACTATTCTTCAGAGAGATAAGGACGGAACAAGATCGAATATATAAAGAAGGTAACGCAGAAGAGAGACAGAAGATGTAATGATGGATGAAAGAAGTGTAGATGCAAAGGCCACTTGTAACTAATGGTAGCACTGGCGCTTTTCAAAGGACATTTTGATGAAAGGAACTCCGAATCCTTTATAAGATTCTCTCGTGTCATTATTTTCCCTGCGACCCGGTACTGACGGTGATGTCGTGGTGTGAGTACAAGTCCTTACTCTCGGCGCAAGCTCGGAAATCTGCTTTGTGATGGATATGCTTTGAGCATCATTGCTAGAAGTCGGCCTCTTTCCAGTGTTCTTATTTTCTTTGTGGCAGGGAAAGTTGCATTTCAATTTGAATAAGGTAGATTCGAGATGAATATCTGTAGCATGCAAGCCGAAGACAGAACGTAATGCCAAGGTAAGTTAGAATTGCGCTGATATACAGGGATACTCTACTACGCGTAGCAGACGCCTTCTGTATACCCTGGATGTTCATTACCGTTTTCACAACAGTTCCTCACTGGCCTCTTTGCTGAGCTAGATGAACGTAAAGGGTAAAGCTATCCCTGTAACAGGCCGTGAAGGCCCATACGACTGTGTGACGTCGAGGCTCACACATTTTCTACACAATCGGCTCACAGATACCGGTAAGGCTGTTACCCTCTCGCGCCGGCCTCCCTTTGCTCGTAAGAAATATTCCTGGTACTCATTTCTGTTAGAGGCTAAGTCGACCCCACGACCACAGTGTGGTTGGAAGGATTAGGTCAATTGAAAAATTCTGTGATCTCATTGGGAATCGAACCCGCGACCTTTCGGCTTGTAGCATAGTGCCTCGACCAAGAACGCTACTGTGTGCCCCCACCTGCATATAGACTTCCTATGTATTTAACATCTACTTCAATATTTTCCTGACGTTCACCCCTAGGTCTTCCAAGTGCCCGTCTTCCTTTTAAGAGATTCCGACAAAAAGTATGTATAGGTTGGCCATGCTACATGCCCTGCCGATTTCAGTACTATTCTCATAATAACACTGGACGCTGTATAGTCTGGGTGACTGACGGTGTCGTTAAACAAACTACAAATTAATAAATACAGGGTGCGTGAATGTTTTATTTATTTATGTAGTTATTCGTGTGTAGTTTATGTAACAACGATTTCGGTATCTTGGATCATGCTGAAACATAATACAATACGTCGGCCTGACTGAGCCATGAAGGCGGATGGTGGCCAAGGGTGAAGGAAGAGCAATGGAGGCGGGCCACACTGCTGGTAGGTCAAGTGGTCGTAGCCTGATTTGAGCTTCTGTGCTGGTACTTGGCTGAAGTGACTGAGGAAAACTAAACTGCGAATTGTCAGGATAACTGAGATGGTTAGATAATGGTTCTGACTTGTAATTCGGAAGTGACCGTTTCGAATCTCGGCTGAGACACCGACTAACCTGGCTTACGTTTTTTCGTGCTTTTCCCCAGTACCGCGTTTCGAATTTCGGAATTGTGTCTTGAAGTAGGCAACGACCGCATCCTTGCACATCCTTTTAAATTTAATATCAATGTATCATCCTAGCACTGGACGTTATATGGCCTCAGCTACTGACAGTCTCGGTAAGTGCAACTTGAATACAGTAAAGCCTCGCTAAGCCGGTTACAGTTAATCCGGATTTCGGATAATCTGGCTCGAAATACTAAAAAATGAAAAACTGCTGTTCACAGGTGAGAGCACACTTTAAAAAACACGTGGCATTTGGGAAGGCAGACGAGTCGTTTGTCTGTTCAGACGGTTTCTTCAAACCTGCATTATGACGTTCAAAAACATGTACAACTTCTGAGTCTTCTATTCTTCTTAAATAAAGGCTGTACAGTAATATTTTGTTATTTATTTTCGTCGGAATAATATTTATCATTAAATTTTCCATTTATAGTTGTGTTCCAAATTTGTCTTCGTCTTTTAGGGCTACCTTTCCCTTCACTAATCCGGAATACCCCTCGCCCCCTATAACCCTCGATTAGCGAGGGTTTGTTGTGAGTAAATCAGTCAGAAACACCGGTCCTCGGATCGAAGTTAGAACACGAAGCCTTCGACGGCTACGCTCTGTAATTCCGGTCTTAAGAACTGGTACTTGTGCCGCTTTTCTACCAAACGCCACAATTTCTGAATCAATAGCAGATGACCAGATTTGACCTTACTCAAAGGAGCAGTAAAGCCAAGCGTTACGTTGCTGATGATCCATAACCTCACTTTATGTTGCTTTGCAGCAGCGGCTGTGCAGGGGTGGTGCCCGAGGTGAAGCCGGTGGGTGGGAAGCCGGCCCCCCTTCTGAGGTCTCGCACCCTGCCGGCCATCGTCGTGCCGGGTCTCAGCATTCTCCAGGCGCAGATCGACGCCAGATACAAACACGGTGAGTATCTCATTGCACGCCACTGGCACCTACCGTGAACCTCGCCGTCCCATCCTATTACTTCAAGATGCGTCTAATGTTATCCTCCCATCTATACTTAGGTCTTCTCTTCACACTTTCCGACCAATGTTGCTTATAAGCGGCTAGTCGTCGGCTTGTCACCGCTACGGTCCGGGTTCGAGCCCAGGTCAGGTTATGTGGCATTTGTAATGGACAAAGCGGCACTGGAGCTGGTATGTCTCCCAGTTTCTTCGGTTTTCTACTTGACTGGGAGTAAAGAGCGGCCGGCGCGTAAGGCTAACTACCTCACCTCCATTTGTGGCTCGATTGTATAGAGAAAATGTGGGAGCCTCGACGTCTCACAACCCTATGGGCCTCCACTGCCTGTTACAGGAATAGCTTTACCTTTTTTAATGGTCATTAAACCATTGCTCCATTCATTCAACAAAGTCCCACTCCCGCGGTGTGCGATAAACGTGATCAGGCAGCACATTATCACACCCTCGGTATTTAAGTTGGGGGACTTCATCACTGAGCCAACACTTGGCAGGTTACCGAATGGGGACTTTTCATCCATCCATCAGTGGCTCCACAGTCGTTTACAGGGCCCTGCCCGCTTTTCCAGTTTCGTAATCTTATACACAGTCGGTAGGACTCCTTGGACGGGGGATCAGCTCGTTTCAAGGCCGCTATCTAACTCAAAATAGCACAAACCGTCGTCGATGCCTCGAGTGGGTTTCGAACCTGCTACCCCGGTGTTCGAGTTCGCTAAGACAGTTCATGCGTCAGACCGCGTGGCCTCAGTGATCGGCGAATTGGAACTTTAGCTTATTTAATTTCAGAACACCTCCCCCAGTAATTGATCGGGCCCTCGCAGTGGGTGTGTGTCGGGTCTCGCGATCTGCCTGATCTGTCAGCCATGTATCACACATACTGTCATAATCCTGATTACTCTCTAATTGCTGACAGCGACGGTCTTCGATACAGCTCAATCGCAACGCAGCGAGCTGACGTGCAGCTCCAGTTGGGAGCAACAGCGGTCTAAGTCGCTTTCGGACCGCACTTGCCTTCCTTATTCGCGTATTTCTTAACGAAAACTTTTATTTCGATGGTTTATAATATTGTCACATATAGACCCATTGCTACACAGTGACTCTGTGAACAACAAACGTTTCTGGGCAACGACTCGTTAAAGAAGTTCCCGCGGCAACGAATACTCACTCATCAATAGAGTTAATGTTGAAAACGAGTGTTTTATATGTGGTCGGTTCCGATATGTTATAAGCAAGGGACAAAGTTAGTTGTTAGGAAGTTCTGTAAGGGAGGTTGTGAATAAAGGACTTGAGCTCGTGAAGCTGAAGAATCTCTACTGTTAGAAACCGTTGCCAGGGAACGGTAGGTGAAGACTTTCAGAGGAATAGCCATTGTTGAGACCTGTTACCAAGCAACGACTAGCGAAAGCGGACTTAGAAGGTTTTTAGTGTGGAAATCAGCAGTACTGTTATAGTTCTTTGTAATTACGACAGGTAAGTGGTCAATAAATCCAACTAGCAATCCAAACGCCGTCTGTAGTCACTAATACATGCGGCAATAAGTCGTGCGGTTTTCGAGACAGTTAAAGGAAAGGGAGCCATACCTGCGTTCCGTAACATATTGTGGAACTTTGGTCCGGAGGCGCAGCTAAATAAAGCCGATGGCGTGCATTGAAGCAGCAAATGTGACCTCGATATTGATATTTTTATGCTGAGAGCAGCATCCAGTTAGCTCCGAGCCAAACCTATAAATGCCAATACATACGGCTTCAGATGTCTACCGTATAAATGTGTTTGTGGCATTTGGGATTGCCACTTCTGTGACTATGTTGAACACCGTCTTCTCGGTTGTAGCGCTGCTTAGTTCGAAGAGAACTTGACAATTAGTACTTGTGTCTGTGTAATTAGGTGCTTGTTAGCGCCTGCTCACGCTGGTTCCTCGCTCGCGGATTTTCTTCTTTTTTCTTTACCCTGAAGATGGAGGCTATACGTTCCTCCGAAACGTCGGTTAACATAATATCTACACGGCGCCACATCCCAGACGACTCTTTTCTTCATAGCCACCTCCGTGAAAACCTCAAATCTTGCATAAGTATATGTTGCTGTCTCGTCACCAAAATGCACGACAAAATCATGACATAAAGACAGCTAACAGACGTTTTGAAATTGTGGCACGGTTCAGATATTTATTTTTTATTTATTATTATTTACTGCAATTGGGCTTATGCCCGGTGGCAGTGTTTACAAAAGCGGACATACATTCAACAAAGATACATCACATACGTCTCAAGAAATAATTTTCACAGTACAGTACAAGTACAATGACCTAATACAAGTACACTTCACTTCTCTTCACTTCACTTGCTCTACTGATTTTGCTTTCCTAACCTTCTTTCTAAATATATGCGCTTTAACGGGGTGAGTCCCAATCACCCCTTCAGGTAACTGGTTCCAGTCAGCAATGGTCCTGTTCACAAAGGAAAACTTCCCGACATCTGTTCTTATTTTTCTGGCTCTTATTTTCCTAAGGTGATCGACTCTACTCACGTAGTGTGGCGCCTGCAATCTGTCCCCTATATCTTTCCACACCCTGTCACCGTTATATGCTTTATAAAGTGCGCACATCCGTGCTATCATCCTACGCTGCGCCAAAGATTCCCAGACCGAGCCATCTGTCTAATGGGCAAATTTAGCAGCTTTATTTTGAACGCGGTCTAAAGCAGTGATCTGACATTCCCTGTATGGATCCCAGCACGCCGCCCCATATTCGAGAATGGGACGTACTAGCGACGTGTAGGCTAAACTTTTGGTATTTTTATTACCCCTTTTCACAATACGCATTACGAAATGTAGTGCCCTCCAGGCTTTTCGGACCGTGTAATTTACCTGGTCAGCCCAGCTTAAATCACTTCGTATGATAATTCCCAAATATTTGCAAAAGCTAGCTTCAGGAATATTTTGGTCTCCAAGAGAGTAATTTAACGGATCCTTCGTCCGTGCTCTCGTGAAGCTTATTGCCTTACTTTTATTCGGATTTATTTTCATTTCATTTTCTACTGCCCAGTTTCCCAATCTATCCAGATCTGTCTGTAATTTTTCTGTATCCTTGACATTTAATATTTTCCTATATACTATACAGTCATCTGCGAAAAGTCTAATTTTTGATTCAATGTTCCTCCATATATCGTTTACATAAGCTAGGAACAAAAGTGGGCCCAGAACGCTCCCTTGAGGTACACCTGATGTCACTCTAACTTCCTCTGAGTATTGCCTCCCTACTCTAACTCTCTGGGAACGACCTATCAGAAATTCCCTAATCCATACGACTACCCTTGAGTCCACGCCCGATGCTGCAATTTTATTTAGCAGCCGGTCATGAGGAACAACATCAAACGCTTTCGAAAAATCTATTATAATCGCGTCCAGCCTGACTGCTTCATCTAGGGCGTCTGATATGTCCTGACAGACTGTGATTATTTGACTCTCGCACGAGTATCCCGGTCTGAAGCCGTGTTGCCCCTCGTACAGCCAATCACTCTCTTCCCACACTTTTCTTAAATATGCCGCTATGACGTGTTCCATTTGTTTGCACGCCACTGAGGTTAAAGTGACCGGCCTGTAATTTTTGACTATGGAACGATCGCCTCCCTTGTAAACAGGAACCACTACGGCCTTTTTCCAGTCACTTGGTATAATGCCGTTGTTAATCGTTACGTCTAGCAATCGCGCCAGGTACGGAATCATGGCTTCCCCACCCATTTTCAGAATTTCACCAGGAATACAGTCTGGCCCCACTGATTTCTTCCTCCCTGTCATTGCCAACCGCTTCCTAATAATGCTAATGTTAATGGTGAAAGGGTTTTCCGAGTAAGTTGGATTTATTTCCGGGATGTCCCGCTCGCAGCTGAAGACAGAAGCATAATAATTGTTTAAATTATTTGCCTTCCCTACGGGATNGAGGGCATGTAGCAGGAACGGTGAGGATATATAGGATACTGGTGGGAAAGTCAGAAGGTAGGAAGACCAAGCCATTAGTGAATGGACAATATTAAAATGGATCTTAGAGCGATAGGATGGGATTGTATGGACTGGATTGATCTGGCTCAGGATAGGAACCAGTGGAGGACTGTTGTGAACACGGCAATGAACCTTCGGGTTTCATGAAAGGCTGCGAAGTTGTTGAGTATCTGCACAATTGGCGGCTTCTCAAGAAGGGCTCAGCTCCGTGTGTGAGTGAGGGGTTAAGCCAGTCCTGCAGTTGCTCTGTAAACATTTCCTGACGCATCCCCGCGATCTGGCGTCGCCAGTCCGTCAGTCGATAAGTACTGTCCAGCTTCGAGAGGCTGAACTAATGAAAGCGTTTGCGAACCCAAGGTATGCAGCATGTGCCCGGCCCTGACCTGTACAGGCACCGCTGTTAGCTTCTATTGCAATGAGTCGTTATATAATGCTGAATTGAAAAGACCTCTTGAGAGACCTAGGAATAAATGGGAGGATACTATTAAAATGGAACTTGTTTGTGAACATGGTAATGTACCTCTGTGTTCTATAAAATTTTGGGTATTTCTGAGTAACTGCTGAGTCCCCAAAAAGGACATTGGCTCGCGGATTTACGTTAATGAAGTGAGTTAAGTCGAGACGGTTACTTTAGTCTGAAGTGCGGTGCCGTCTTTCGGGCTACGGCAATATTTCGTCTCTTAAATAAGTACCAGCGTTTCGGAGGAACTTGAAGTCACCATCTTCAAGGTTGAATACAGTGTCTATCTCGCTTACACGTGTACAGGAATGTGGCTGCTACACTCGCAGACACAACTCATGAGACGCGGAGGAGAGTGCACAGAAAAACAGCGATCTTTATATCATTTCTTTTTCGGCTTCACCTTCTGTTGTCTTTATCCTTTCTCTTTTCACCTTTACTTTCATTATCTTCCAATTTTTCCTCGTCTCTGCTTCTGCTTCCATATCTAGTTCTCTCCTCTGCCCTTTCCTTCGCTTCTCCTCTTCCATTCGCCTTCTTCCTGCCTTGCATCTTCTGCCTTCACCCGCGCACTGAGCAGCCTAGCATAGCGGTAACACTCTAGACTCCCATTCCGTAGGATCTCGGTTCGACTATCTCCTGGGACACCTGCTCTCCTGACTGAGTTATTAGTGTTTTCCTCTTGTCCTTCTGGGAAAATACCGGGATAATACTTCGATTACGTCATGGTCGCCTCCTTCCAATTCATCTTGAATTCATCAGCCATCCTGCAGTATGAAGCTGTATAGCCTAGACAAGGGCAGAGTTATAAACCGGCCGACAGACAAGATGGCTGGCCCGGCCCGGCCCGCAGAACTGAGCGTCCCGTGTCTCAATATGGCGATATGCGAAGTCCGGCCGACGCTCGAGTATTTACGGCTGCCTGAGGTACAGGACGCTGTTGCAGACTGCCAGGCCAGGTTCACTCTGAGAACATCAAAGCACGAAAGCTATTAGGGACACTGCTTACTCGCAAGACGGGGAAGTACCCGAGAAGAGCGCATACACAGCGTCTTTGCTCTTAGTGAGAAAAATTTCATGTTTCAGAATCACATACCGCTTCCATCGTCACGGTGGGGTTGTTAGATTCGCAGGAAGGCAGGTATTTTTCTCTTCTCCACAGCGTTCACACAGGCTCTGAGGTCCATCAGACCCTTACTCATTCGACAGTAGACAAGAGAGGTCACTTAAGCTGTACCTCCACTCCTCCATACATCTTCATGGTGTGAAGCTGGTATATAAACCCTGAGCAAAGCGAATTAAGTAGAAACGTCAGTGGTTTTGTGTGGATTTCGTGAAGACGTCAGTAGCTGGACCATATGGCGTCTAGTGGCAGGATTATTGCTGATGGATTATGAATTGGAAAGGATTTGGAAGGAAGCGACTTTCACATAATGTAAGTACTGCCCCTTCATTTTCTTAGATGGACTGAGGAAAATCACGAAAATTCTTCCGTCGGTATATTCGTTGCCCTGATGGAGTACGAACCAAGCTCCCAGTAGAAAGTTACCAACTTTTGGAAGGACTCTTTTACTGTGCAGGTTCCTACGAAGTGTCAGTGACTTCCTACCAGACTGCACGACGTCACATCCCAGATATTTATGCTCTCCCTAGTTGTCTCCTGTACCGGAAATACTTGGCGGACCGTAAAGCAGAGGATTGATGGATTTGCTCTGTTCCGTTCCTCTGTTCATGTAGTCTGTGCCGAAAGCATCCGTCATTGTCTGCATCAGCTCTGCTAGGGAGACGTCCGTAAGCCTTAGTTCACTGTTACACGCTGCTACGCCATGTTGGTACCAGCAATTTGTTTAATTAACGACTTTAATCAAGTTAACTCGCAGTTCTGTTCATCTTATCCCTGTAAATCTCACAGTGAGTCTGTGTTCGCTCGTGATTGCCGTACTAAAAACTCAGCAGTTAAATTCCTTTATGAGCCCTCATCTGCAGGTCATAAGGAATTACGTGAAGTAGTGCGCCATTTTGTGATCTTAACAGAACACTTCTTTACAAACTGATAGTATCTCAGCTCACCATAAGAATCTACCTGCTTATGTGGAACCTGAAGTTTGGTTACTATGAGGAATGCTATATCTGGGTTGTGACGCCGTGTAGTTCACTAGACGCTCACCGACGTTTCGGAGGAACTTCTTCCATTTACAGGGTCAGATTAAACAGTGTTTGCTTCTTGCTGAAATTTCATTTACTCTTCAACCCAGAAGAAGGAGGCACTCTACTCCCCCGAAACGTCTGTGAGAACCTGTCTACGAGGTGTCATATCTCTGGAATACAATTCTCTCCATAACACCGTCAAGAGGACCTCAGACTCTGTGTTCATTACCGTGTCCACATTACCAACCACTGGTCCCTGTTCTGAGCCAGATGAGTCCAATTCAAATTCTCACATCCATCTCCTTCAACTTGCATTCTATTGTAAAGAATGTTATCTTCTGCGAAGTAAGTTAACCGACGTTTCGGAGAAATGTACTTTCTCCGTTGTCAGGGTCGAAGAAGGAAACAAGCAAGCAATCAGAAACCAAAACCGAGACGGAATCCGTAAGCTTTCACCAGACTAGACGGCGTCACGTTTAGGAAGACAGAACCATTATAGTCACCGCCATGAGAATATCACAAATCATAAATTTTAATATTATCTTCCCATATATTCAGACGTATCTGAGGTTGCCACTTCCATTCAGATTTGTCTTCTTCCTCGTGCATGCTGCATGTCCGTCCTGTCTAATTTCCCCTCATTTGGTAGCCCCAATAATAGTTAGTATAGAGTAAGGTAAAAATAAAATTGTCCATGTGCTTAATCAGTTAAAAATAGAAACTTATTGGGGAGCGAATGGAGGTGTATAGCTCCACAATTTTTTACCTGGGCGGCGAATGGGGGTCAGTGGTCAGCTTTGCACCCAGGGACATAGACCCCGGTACCCACTGGATAGGAGATATGGGCTTCAGAGCCATTCTGAGCGCTGTGGAGAAGACAAAAATGTCTAGATTCTACCGGGAACCGAACCCTGGCCGTCCAGCCCATATCTCGTCTCTATATTGACCGAGAAAAATTATGTAGCTCCCAGATAAGTAATTTTCTCTTGTGTTCCACGAAATGCGATGTACTTATCAACAAACCCTGGGGATGTAATATTACTTATAGACAAGGATCTGCAGTTGCAGTTTGTGTGTAGGGTTTCTGGTGCATGAGTCAGGATTCAGAAATGGCCTGCCGTTACACAGCACACACACCCGACCCAATCATGAAAGCCCCCAGCATGCAATGTTATTTGTGTAGTGCAACTTACAGGTCATACTCCGTGGTTACTCTGTGTACCACTTGCTTCAACGCTTAAGAACTCACACAGTATATATATGTGCTTCGTAAGATTCTTAAAACAAACAACAATTATTTCCCCTAAACAGCGTTAATTAATTAGCCTTCGTAATAGAAACCAAGTTACTCGCTGTGAGATGTGAAATGGCTTTATAGATATTGCTTAGATGAACTTCAGACCTCGAAAGGTTAAATATTCAAATCACTTTTTCATAACGAAGTTGTTAAGCTTTTAGTTAGGTTCTGAATAGACGCTCCGTGTCGTAACGTGAGGAATATACAGAGAAAACATATTCGCTTTATTAGATATATAAAGCTTGCAAAATTCTATAGAATCTTCTTTGGTCCTCATTACACAATCTAAATTGCAGATTCAAGGCACGTCTAAAAGATTCAGGCTATAAATAAGCAAAGGTCTGCCATGAAATAGATCCAAAGGCTATCAACTCTATTTCTATAAACGTCAGTAGGGTGTTCGTTAGGGAGGGCGCCGAAATACGGCGTCGTTAGGATGTAACGCAAGCGTCGGAGCCAGTTCCTTTCCCTCACTTGAAGTTCGCTATTGATTGAGTATAAAGGTCGGTAATTGCTGCAACTTTAATGCCGTGAGGCTCTTAGATATTCTGTAAGTTGTTTTAACTTAGAAAGTAAAAATTCTTTTTTTATATGTCTCTTTCTTCATATCTACGTCACGGACACGTTCGGTGACGCACAAATGCATGACATGACTAGTTAACAGCTGAAGATTAACTGACTGCATGGAACATATAAGCTGACAGTCACTCAACTTGTCATGGAATTCCCCGCATTTCGTATAGAACCTGAAGTTCTTTTTCTGTCATACATTCAGTCCAGTCCACACCCTCAAACCCTGTTTCTATAACACCAATTTTAATATTATCTTCCCACTTACGTCTGCTATTCTCCAAAGAAGATAAGGTGAGGCAGGTGGTCGTTACAACAAATACAAATTCACCATTCTACTGTTCATTTAGAACACGTTGAGCTTGAGTACATCAAGGTCAATGTTAAAGGACGTCTGAAAACCTTATCGATGTTTTCAGTTTGAACAGTACGCGCTGGAGGGCTTCGGTAATTGCCTTGCCTGCTCTTCACTGTGGAGTGCAGCTTTCCAAGCTGGCATGCTTCCTGCGGAATCCTGACTTCGCAACTTCTCGCCTTCGAAACAAGATGTGAAGAGTGCAGATTGCTAATAACAACAAATAATATTCAGATAAGAGTTTCGAGGTGAGAAAGCAAAATGTATGCATTTGCAAGGAAATAATATAAAGTAAACCCTCGCTAATCTGGTTACAGGCAATCCGGATCGAAATATGAAAAGTGAAAATTTCTGTTCATAGTTGAGTCCATACTGTGACGTGACGCCTGAACGCCGGAAGTGTGCAGTCAGAAAAGCACAGCAGAAACGTCTGTCGCTAGACAACGGCCAGGAGAAACGCATTTCCGCGGCAACGAATACGCTTGTATAAGTCAACACGTTTCGTGGCAGTAGATAATAACAGAGGACTCAGCTCTCCGACTGTGTGTTCTATATTCGGTCCTCATAGATTTCAGTCCACGATTCAGACAGCCAGAGCGAGAGAGAGTGAGTTCCAGAGGACTGAAGATTGAAGTTGGAGGATTCAGTAATTGAAGTGTTAGCGAGTAACGACTAGCAAGCAGACTCTGAAGAATTCATTTTGTGTGCTATAGTTACAGTGTTCTAATTACTTGTGCTTTCGGTTTGTGAGTATCCAGTAAATCGATTCACCAATCCAAACCCCGTCTACAAGTCAATTATTAACGTGGAAATGCTTTATAGGACGCATGGAGTTAGGAGCAAGAGGACTTTCAGACTGTGTTGAGGGCAGCTGGAGAGACTGAACCCGCGCAAGCAAATATCCAAGATTGGCTTCAGCTGGATAAAGGAGGTCCTGGATTTCAGCTTCTTGTCTTTCTGTAGTTTTTGAAAGAAGGCTCTACAGTGATTTTTTTTATTTATTTTCATCAGCACTACCTGCAGTTCTAAATTTTCCATCTATTTGTTTTCTAGTTCTTCTTTTAGGGCTATATATTTTTGATTAATCCGGATGACTTCCCTCTCCCAGTTCAACCGGATTAGCGAGGGGTTTTCTGTATATTAGAATGCCCAATGTGAAAGTAAACTGTTCACGATAGCCGAGCGGTCTAAAGGCTCGTCCACATTACTCGTGCTCGTGCTCGCCAGGCTTGTGCTCGTCGGGAGATTCGTCTGGCTTTTACTTGTGTTCATAAATCTTCGTCCACACTACTGCAGTTGCTCGCCACGCTTCGGCGCGTGAGGATCCGTATATTTGCTCGTAGTGTGTATAGGCTGTAGTCGTATTTTAATTTATTGGCTATATTTTTTAAATTAAAAATTTGCTTGTCTCGTGACATGTCATATCGTCCACATTACTCGCGAGCATATCGAGTCACATGAGCACGAGTACGAGTAATGTGGACGCACCTTAAGGCTTGCACTGTCTTCGCTCGCTCGGAAGCAGGGATCGTGGGTTAGAATCTGACTCAGGGCATTAATGTCTAGTGTTTGTCTGTATATATGCGTTTTTCTGTGTGTCTGTGTACAGGTAGAGGCCTTGCGACGAGCTCATCAGCCGCCCAAGGAGTTTTACCGAATGCCTAAGATTTAGTAAACCGAAGTGAAACGGAGAGTTTCATGGAGGTAGGCCGAGGTCCAAATTGGGGCTGTAGCGCCAAAGGAAAGAAAAAATGTAAAAGTAATACAAGTGATTAGTCAGTCTACTGAAGTGCTCGCAGCAGCTCGGAGACAAATTGCGGGCAAGCACTGAGAAAGAGAAACACAGGAATGCAGAAGAAATGAAGGAGCAGAAACAAAGCTGAAGAGAAATACACAAAGAACGCAATGCCTAAATACCGCACAACACAGCGCCTTAAGAAGAAGATTATGGAATTTGAATGAGAGAAACCCCCGATTGCAAATATATCCAGATCTGTCCCCACCGCGTTGGCAGCATAATAATAATAATAATAATAATAATAATAATAATAATAATAATAATAAAATTTGTGTTTATTTACGTGCAAACTTAACAGCATACAGGCCAATTACAAAGTTAGCGCGAGTACATAGAAATAAAAATAACTAAAAAGCAAAATAGAGAATAAGACAGTCTCTATAATGGCAAGAAATTAATAATAATTTCAAGAAAAATTAAATTTAGCGTTAACAGTGAGAAAAATAAAATAAGTGTCTTTCCAATAGTTATGCCATTATGTAGCGAGAAAGGACAATACACATACAAGTGTGTAATAATAATAAAAATAATAATTTGTGTGTTGTACATGTGCTGGACTCGAAAGCACGGGGCGAGTGTTCGTTTTCCTGCAAGTAGAATGGCACTGCGGTGCAATTTACAGGGCACTAAATTACATTTACGATGTAATGGCAGTAAGAGGGTGTGGGGGGGGATATACTGGAGCCAAATGACCGCCTGCAGCGGTGTTATAGCTGCTACACAATTACATCTTGCAGCAGAGCGTTTCTACTGCACGAAATCAGCCATTCAAATCAAAGTTTAAAGTAACAAGTTTATAATTGCACGTCGGAGATTAACCTTTATGTGAGATTTAGTGTTATCACGGAGGCGATTATGAATCAATTCAAAATCAACCGACGTTTCAGAGCTCCGATTGCTACTGCATGCAGATTTCTAGGCCTGGCTTATTTTTCTACCCTGAAGATTTAGGTGACATGTTCCTCCGAAACATCACTCGATTTTCAATTGAATACACGGCGTCACAACCCAAACACTAGAACTCTTCTGTACGTACATCCTTGACACCCCTCGCAGACCGCATAAACTCTCGAGGGGGGACGTGTCCCGGTTTCCAATGAAATGAATGGACGCGGACGATATGCTCACTTGTTTCTGCGCCCCCTCACCTCCCCGGACAGTAATGGCGCCCTGGTATCTCCCCGGCTGGAGGGGGGGACGGGTGGAGAGTGATAATGCTCTATTAGTCAGACTGATGATGAGATGCGATGTGTGACAGGATAATTGCATTGCAACTTTGATGTGTATCTGGTGTCTCCATGAGCTAATCACAGTTCAGCTCAGGCTCCCTGCACTTCCACTTCATAGATTTATGTCAACACCTCAGACTGTCGCATGTAAATATGATTAGTAACGAAACGTCGGTGGACTTCTATCAGTAGACGCGGCATAACATCCCAGGGGACAGTGCTGCTTTTCTGTCTTCCGTCGCCTGAAATACTATATAAACTTAAAGTTGTCAACGTGTTTAACCCTTAGAGTTCATAGGCGGTAAATGTGACTGCGCTGGCGAGGACCAGCAGCAGTTGTAAATGTCAGATCCGTCCTCTTGTTAGAGAGGACGTCCCATATCAACAGACCCTCAACTGTCTGGCAGTAATACAAATCTGGTCTTGGGCCCCAGGTGAGTGCTTGACACCAAGACAGACTGACCGACTGACCATAGGTGGAAACGTAATTTCGACTTCGAATTAAAGATTGAATTTCTTCCAGATATTATACAAATGTTCTGTTCCTGCCTCGCAGGAAACTTCACGTTTCCGGTACAAAGCCCAACCGGTTAATGCTGATTAGGAAAACAGCCGCTGTTTATTGTGAGAACCACACGGAACACACAGACACACTCTGTGGGCAGAATGCAGAGTTTTAGTATGTTCAGTCCGTACCTCACAGGAAACATTACGTCTCCGCTACAAAGCCCAACCGGTTAATGCTGTTTAGGGAAACAGTCGCTGTTTATTGTGAGAACCATGCTTAACACACAGATACACTGTGTGGGCAGAATGCAGAGTTTTAGTACGTTAATGCTGGTGGTACATATAGTAACCGCAAGGCTGTAAGGGGATAAGCACTGCACCATCAAAGACGTATGTGGGAGAGGAGGTAAAACAGTACCCATTCATAATCTCGCTACTATATAATGGTGAATCGTAAGCTTCACGCTCCGGTTGCTTTATTCCAGAAGGAAAGTTCCTTCTGTCTGTGCGATAAAGGGCTGAGTGGGACCTGTGGCAGGTGAGACTGAGGTGGCAAAGAAATGTTTGCCCGCGCTTGAAATCGAAACCTAGTGCTTCAGCCCGCAGCCATTCACTTACTGTCTCGCCTCGCACACAGGGCTGACTGAAGCTCACAATTGAATATACGTACCTACGGACCAGAGACACAGAGGTCTTGCCCCCTCGAGCACGCCCCTACAGGTGCCGTACGAATTAGTGCGACACGCTCTCCACCTGTCAACGGAACGGCATTGTCTCCACCTACAGCAAGTTGCGTGACGTCACCAGATCTCGGAAGTGCTTTATCACTTAGCCCATTTACATACACACTGTTTTAACAAACTGTGGGTCGCGATCCCCGTACTTCAGCACTATTCCTTGAAGGCATGCAGAGGAGCGGAGACATGCGCATTGTAATCTCTGAAATAGCTTCGAGTTCTGGTGATTTATCATGTGTAAATTGGAGAGGAGCCTTGGTGGGGCCCTAGAGCCGTCCTGGACATAATGATGAAGAGAAAACGTTTTGCTACGACGGGATTCGAAGCTCGGTCCTTTGGTTTCTATACTGAGATGCCTCTGTTAATACATCGAAGTTTACATTTAAAAGAAACGTGTACCGAAGTTCCAGTATTTTAGCTACGAAATTTCGTTGCATGAATCCTCGTTTGGTTGGTCGTATCGGGTAAATTGCTGCTGGCCCTCGCCAATACAGTCATTCTTGGCTTCGGGTCCCATCGCGACCCGTGACCAAATTCTTGTTCGTTCCAAGACCACTTCCATGTTTTGAAATGGGGCCCCCTCTTCGACGAGATGGATTCTGATTCGGGCATGAATTAAGAATACTGTATAATCAGACAGGTAATGGCTCAGGGTTGAAGCCCCCGACTTAGAAAACGAGGATATTATCACGCGCATGAGTGACTATAGATGGGGTTTGGATAGCTGATTGCATTTATTGACAACTTACAGGTCATAACTACAAATAACTATAACATTACCGCTATTTTCACAATATTCAGTTCAGTAGAACACACTGTCTGTTACTAGACGTTTCCTGGTAATGGCTCCAACAATGACTATTCTTCTGCCTACGGGCTCAATTCCACTCTTCACAGGCTCCCGTACAGAAATGATTATTGACTAAGCTCTATCATTGTCCCTTGCTTGTAACATCTCGGCACGGACCACATAGAAAACACAGCTCTTCTATTTCCGAGCTCGTGTCAGTTGCTGCAGGAACGTGCTTACCGAGCCATTGCCCACAAACTGCCCTCGTATATCCGTCAATCTCGCGGTCGTTGTATAGCAACTTCTGTACACGTTGCAATAAGATAATGTGCTGCCTGGTAAGGGCTATTGCGCATGTCAGAGAGTGTGATGGATTCGTTTGGATCAGTGTTGAATTTGTGTTTATCTATGGGAATCAGCTTAAAGAGACTTTGAGTTCGAAATTTTAGAGGAATTTCTCAGTGACAAGAATACTGAATGTATTACAGGTTGAAGTGTAATGTATTCTGAGATATGATATCTTGTAGTGCTGTAGAAGTTCACCGACGATAGATACAGGAGTACTCCTTCCATCTTCAGGAACAGCATAAGCCAAGCAGTAAATAAACAAGCAAAGCCGGGTGCTTACTTGCATTACCGACCCTGAAGATAGAGATATAAGTTCCTCCGAAACGTCGGTGAACTACTGGGCTACACGGCGTCACGTCCCAGGCATAGTACTCTTAATAATCACCATTATGAGAACTTGTCCTTCAGAGTCAGAGAAGAATGCTATTGGTTCCATCCGTGGAACTGATTGCCGTTCATATGCGATGAATTTAATTAATAAAAGGAAACTTAGTAACTCGGGGGATTAATTATGTGGTGTGATGCATGTAGGAAGGGTTGCCTAACTGCCACCTGTCACGCGCGAAGTTCCGTACCGACGTGCGCCAGTTTAAACTTCGTTGCTGCTTCTCGGCAAGGAAGTTCTTCATTAGATAACAAGATTTGTTCTGCGCAAGAGAGGGGTCACCCAAACTCAGTGAGGCCCGTGAGGTAACCCCGTTCCAGAAGTGTGCGATTCCCTGCAAGAATTTCGGAATGACGTCAAAGTAAATCCGAAATAATTGTTGAAGACTACGATCTTCTCTGGTGTGATGCCGTGTAGTCTGGCAGAAGACATTTTGCTCAGCTTGCTCTTACGCTCTGAATTGTGCCCGGAGATTATCGGTTCTAATCTCTGCCTCGAAACCGGATATCGTGACTGAAAGTTCTCATGGTTATTCTCAGCCTCTCCAGGAAATGCCAGCAGAGTACCTCGAACAGGCCACAGCCACTTCCTTATAAATCCTTCCCAATTCATCATTGATCAGAGAACCTACTGCTCGATATTATGAATGTACTAACAGTGTCGTTCAGCAAACTACGTAACACAACGTAACGTAACAGGCCGTGAAAGAATTTACACATGGAAGGCACCTGGGGATTGGAAGAGGCATCAGCTGGACTACATCCTTGTGAAACATCGATTCAGAAACAGTGTGAAGGATGTGAAGACGCTTCCTGGGGCAGACATTGACTCTGACCACAACTTGCTGGTTGCCAAGTTCCGAACCAGGTTGAAGAAAATTATAGGATTTCGAAAGCGCAGACCCAGATGGGATTTGGAGAAGTTATATGCTCAAAGACAAAGCGTGCAAGAGACTCTAGAAGAGAAACTCGGTGCAATTGAAGGTGAAAGCGGAAATGCTGAAGCGCAGTGGAACGATATAAAAGAATGCATGTTAGATACTATCAGTGATTTNACTGCCTTCTAAAAGAAGCTATCGAAGGAAAGATAGATGGGCGGATAGAAGTGACAAGAAGACGAGGAAAAGACGTAAGAAGATGCTGGATGACCTTGGGGACAGAAGAGGATACTGTCATTTGAAGGAGAAAGCTCTAGATCGCATTAAGTGGAGGAATTGTTTTGAAAGAGACTGTGGACCTGTCGTCTTGACAGATTACTGATGATGATGATGATGATGGAACATTTAAATAAATCTCTCTAAAATGTCCACCTATGACTTGAATACACGTTTGAGCGTGATGTATTGTTGAAGTGGTCGGCAGCTCCGTGATAGCGGAAGGGCGGACACTATGAACACGTTTTGTTGCGAAATTTTATTTGCTTTTATCTTTGAAGTTATTCTGAAAATATTAATTAGAAACCTGTATTTCATGTACGTTTTTATCTCCGTTTCAAAGTTTCATGATTCTTGAAGCTTTCCAAATTAGATTCACGTAAATAGAAATTGATTCCGACTGCATACTCACATTCCAGTATCCGCCATGTCATTTCTCTGAAGGTCCCCACAGAAGTGGGTCCCAATTACACTTTTAGTTTCTGGAACACTAACAAGACGAAATCAAACTCAGATGGTTCAATGATTTGAGGTTTTCACGGCGGTGACTATGAAGAAAGCAGTCTTCTGGGATTTGGCACCGTGTATATGTGGTGTTAACCAACGTTTCGGATGAACGTATCGCCTCCATCTTCAGGGTAGGAGGAAAAATATAAGAAATCCTCAGGCGAAGAGACCGTGAGAGCCGGACCGGTTCAGTCTGTAGGTAGGCCCCAATCTGTCTGAAACGTATTTCTGGTGGTTTCTGCAGGGACATGCTGGTCTTTGCATTACGATAAGAACATTAGCAGATGGGAACCAGAGATCTCATTCTCTCCCTGTTTTGGGCAGAGTTTAGCGAACAGAGAGTTGAAGTAAACAATCACAACTTTCTGCAGTGTTGTCCCGCGCGCCAAGCGCAAACACAGACAAGAGGGTTAGGCGCGTGTGAAAGAGCGGGCTGGCGAAGACAATATTTGAACGTAGGAGAAAGTGACAGGAAACCGGGGGAAATGCACAGAGAGGCGCTTCATAACTCGCGCACTTCACCAGACTGGGACGATAAAATAAAGAAGGATCAGATGGACGGGTCTTGTAGCACGGACATGGGCAACTCAGGAATGCTTTCTGAGGTCATTTTGGGGAGAGTTAGATTTCAGTCAAGGTGTGGACTGGATTAATCTGGCTCACTTTAGAGTGCAGCGATGGCCACGTGTGAATAAGGGACTGTCATCAAAGCACGGACTCTGCCAGATGCAGTAAGTTGTATTTTGTAGAGCATCGCTGCTGTGTGTTAAGAACGGTCGGGTTGCGGCAACAGCGGCATTCAGCAGTACGTGCGGCCGTTCGTCCGGAAGGGGAGTGTTTCTGGCTTGTCGGGGTTACTTTCGGATTTCTTTCACTCACGGGTGTCTCTGTCATTATCCATTTAGTCTTGGCTTGATGCTGGGTGTATTGAGCCGGTCACAGTGACCGCGTCGTCTGAAGCATGATCCGTCGTCGCCCTCTCGAACACTGGGGTCATGGGTTCTAATCCTACTGGAGGCATGGATGTCTGTATGCGTTTATTCTGTGTTTCCGGTGTTCTGCGTATAGGTAGCGGCCTTGCGACTGGCTGATCCCCCGTCAAAGGAGGCCTGCCGACTGTGTATGGCATTACGTAAATGAATAAAGCGACCAGGGCCCAGCGAAGGGCTGTAGAGCCATAGATGATGATGATGATGATGATGATGATGTTGATGGGTGTATTGAGTGGGGAAAATAAAGTGAAAATTTCAAAGGGGACCTTAAATTTATACCGAAATGATTTTTATTGTGAGCACGTCCCAGCAACAACTACTGTTGCAGCCACGGAAATCATTAATCAGTTCTGATGGGTAAAGCGCATTTAGAATGGGTTACACATTGTACCCTAGTTCACTCCAGAGGACAGAAAACATTACAAACCGCACAGTAACCAGAGGAACGATAATTATTTTGCGTCATAATGGGCCGTCTATTGCAGCCCCTATTCACTGCTATGCCTGTGTGCACAGTGAAACCGAGGCCGGTTTGATTGATTCATTGACGGCGCTGTGTCCATGCTTACGTTATCTGGGTGTCTGTCGATGCTGTGTGGTTTCTCTTCTCTGTGTGCATTTCAGCATTACGCGTTTTTGTGTGTACAGTAAGAGCCGGGATAGCGGTGAGCTACGGGTTGGATGGCCGGAGTTCAATTCCAGAAAGAGGAAAGAGGTTCTTCTCTATTCCACAGCGTCCAGAGGCCCACCCAGCCCCGCATTCAACGGATACCGGGGGTAAAGTGGCCGGGGCGTGAAGCTAACAACTCATCTCCATAGCCCGAAGTCGAGAATGGTGGAGCTATACTTCCATTCCCCTATACATCTTAATTAATTATGGGCACAAAAAATTTACCTTTTCATATATTTTTGGATCATATACGAACCTGTGCAGTCAGGATAGAGGATGTCGTCGGTGCGAGATTTGAACCCCTGACCCCGCGAATGCGAAGAATTGGGGTAAACTGCCGGCCAGCGACAGACGATGTAGTACAGTCTAACGCAAACAATGCAGATAAAGCATCTGGAGCTCCCAAACTTGAAATGGACGGTTCTCAAAGTGGGAAATTGAAGGTCGTGTAGGTAGTTCACCTGGAGGTCCTGTCAGATGCTGGAATCGTGCCTCAAATTGGGTAACGACCGAATATTGTTTAGATAAACTTCAGGCTTCAAAGGATGGATTCATTAATATTATTTCATAACATTAACACAAGTCATTTTTGCTTTAAAATGGTCTTTTTTCACAATGTCATTTATATATATATACACCTCTAATTATTTGGAGATAACTCATTTGTAAACGAGAGGAACAGAAGACTGCAATTGTGCGCGCTTTTGTGTTGTCACCTGTGAAGCTTTGTGTTAAAGCAAATAGCAGAAAAAATAATGAACATGTATTTAGAAATTAATGTAACAACTCCATAGAGAGGACAGACACGCGAAGCTGTGTATTTCTCTGCAGTTTCTTTTTCATTGGCGCTACAGCCCTCATTTGGTACTAGGCCTACCTCCATGAAACTCTCCGTTTCACTTCGGTTTTACTAGATCTTAGACATACGGTAGGACTCCTTGGGCGGGTGATCAGTCCGTAGCAAGGCCTCTACCTGAACACAAACACAGAAAAACGCACATACACAAACACTAAACATCCATGCCCTGAGTAGGATTCGAATCCACGATCCCGGCTTCCTAGCGAGCGAAGACAGTGCATGCCTTAGACCGCTCGGCTACCGTGACCGGCTTTTCTCTGCAGTTACTGAGCTATAATTTGGTAAAGAAATAAGCTTTAATTTCTTCCACTCCAGAAATATGATGGTCACCCAACACGGAGGGTTGGGTGGGGAACAAACAGACCGTCACCGCAAGACGAAATTTGTTAAAATATGTCGTAGAGAGCATAAGATTCGGGCAAGTAGGAACGAACCAGTCAGCGTGTGGCACTCATGGTGTAGATAAGGAAATCAGAAGAGAAGAGTCCATTTTGACGTCCTAGGCCTGGATAGGAAGTTAATGTTAAAATCTAGAACTATAACGCGAGGATGTTGATTAGATTAATCTGGCTCAGGATAAGCCTAGCGTCACTAGGCTTTTAGTACTGTAATGAATGTGACATTTGAGGTTCTCGTGATTGTTATCGTGAAGAGTGCAATATTCTGAGGTGGTTACCGATGTTTCGACGGAGTGTGCTGGCTCTGACTGTTGGGCGTCACATCCCAGAAAACAATACCTTCATTTTTATGAAATTTTGGTTTACATAAAAACGGAGAATTTCTAGACTGGCTGTCCGGACGTCAGAGCCTGAAGATAAACTTCCACCGCACACAATCGCCGACTTTCCCACGCTTCTTCATTCGCGAGCAGACTGCCATTATAGGTGACTCGGGCGGCCGGCGCCTAAGGCTGATAACCTCATCGCCATCTGTGAGACGATTGTCTAGAAAATATGGGAGCCTCGACGTCTCACAACCCTATCGGCCTCCACGGCCTGTTACAGGGACAGCTTCACCTTTCTTTTTACAGGTGACTTTCTGTCTTGAAAATGGACGCTGTAGGTTCTTCCGAAACATTGTTACCTGTCTACAAATTTGCACGGGATCACATCTCAGAAGGCTGTAATATTAATTTACCTCGACAAATATCTTCTCTCTGATTCCGATGTCTCCTGAGAGACGAAATGCAAAGTTAACCGCCATTTAGTTCTCACGAACCTCTTAAAATAAAGCAGTTTTACGAAGCACAGAAGACAATTCACTTGCTTCAAAGTGTTGCACCCTTGATTCAGGCCACACGCTAAGCGGATTGTTTCCTGAGCGTGGCAAACAACGTGTTATGATGCCGGTAATTAGATGTACCGGCTTCACAACGGGGGCTCCTCTGACGCCGGTTCTCCTCTTCTTCTGTGGTTGAAATATCCTGTTATGCAAAAGTCTTTGTGGGTCCTTGCTTCCTGAACAGGTCCTTCCGTTCGAGAAATCCTTACAGGAAAGTAGAACGTCCCTGTGTGATGTGTTCTATGCTGTAGTCCACTTGGGTCCACTCGGCACGGCGGCCACTGATTGGCCTATTGTAGTCTGCCCTGGGTGATTATGATGATGGAGAATTTGGTGAAATGAAGATTAGCAGGGGATACCTACGTACTCGGAGAAAACCTGCCCCAGCGCCACTTTGTCCACCACAAATCCCACTTAACCAGACCCGGATTCGAACCCGGGCCGCCAGCGACTAACCGTTTGAGCTATGGAGCGGCCTGAAAGTGTTTAACTCTTTAGAGACCTACTGGTTGTTAAATTGCTGCTGGTTCTCGCCAGCACAGTGATTCTTAAGTTCGAGTCCCACTGGACTCATGACCATAATTAATTTTATGACGGTTTTACAATGTTAAAGTAGATGGTACACATAGCGACCACTGGACTTCAGAGAGTTAATATAATACTTGTATGACTCAGCAGACTGACGTAGGGGTATCGCTCTGCATTTAATTAGGTTCGAATCTCAGCAGGGACATCGACTAAGTTTTTCGTGGCATTCCTCAAGAAAATTTCTGAATAGCACTCACCACAGCAGTTTCCTTTAAAATCCTTTATAATTCATTTTTCACCAATCGTCCTATCGTTAGACGACGCGCTGTAGTCTGTAATACCGACAGCGCCGTAAAATAAATGACGAGTACTTTCGCTGGTGCGGTAACGCAGTACGAGGATTTGAGATTTCCACAGCCGTGACTATGAAGTTTACTGTCTTGCAATGTGAGACGTTTCGGAGGAACACATTGTCGCCATCGACAAGACCGAAGAGGAACGCAAGCGACAGCAATAAGCTAAGAGAAAACACAGCTCTTGTTTACTCAGTTTTCTCTTCAATCCTAAAGGCGGAGCGAGTACGTCTCTCCGAAACGTCGGTGAACTTTTACTCTGCTGTGAAGTTCCTACTGCTGTGAATATTAAAATTACCGTCTTTTGGGGATGGTGCCATGTAGTCTGACAGATACGTGGGAAAGTCTTATAGGAATATCCTGCTTCCATCTTCAAGGTATGTTTACTCTGAAGATGAAATATCGGTGGATATGCTCCAGGGTACACAGGATCACATAGAGGACTGTAATGAGACACATATGCCCGTTTCACAAAGCGTGGCACAAATTGTTAACGAAACGGAGTGTAGGAGACTAAATTAAAAAGAAAAAACTGCTCACAGACAACTGGACACTTAAAAGGAAATGAGGTAGCAAAATTGCTGGAGGCCTGTCGCGTCAGTCCGGCTGTACGGTCGGCATAATGGCGGCCGAAAGGCCATAGGAACGTCACTTAACGCCGGCCGGGGGCTGGGGGTTGGGGGCACTTCCCTTACAGCCTATTCTCCATTTATATCGCGTGGATATTTGTGTATGCGCCGTGGACCATCGACAGTGAATCTGGCAGCAACTGGATCGTCATTTATACAGGGTGATCCATTAAAAACCGTACCGTAATAAGCAGCATCGCCACGGAAACTCTTGCATTTATCTCTTTAAACATGTTGAAGAGGAATGAACAGCGTAGCACACACTTCCATAATGTTTTATGAAAACATACACGTATTTATGATTCATGCTCAGTGAGGTTTAATGTTTGGGTACGGGTTTAAATGGATAACCCTGTAGAATCTTTTCGTTGACCTGTCTCTCCGTTTTTCCGTCCTCGTGTTGATTGTCGGACACCATAATCGGTTATAGTGCAAGAGAGAAATATTGCCATCCGGTGGTTCAATTCCCTACAAACTTTCTGAAATATTCATAGATTTAGTGTAAATTTGGAAATGGAAGAGGAAAAGGTGTAACTTTTGTTGGCTGAAACTGAACATGGCGGCTGAATAATTAGCACCCATGCTTCGGTCTGTGGAGTTTTCATCTCCGAATATAGGCCGGAGACAGGCTATCCTGACCTGCTGTTATTCGTTGTCTTTCTCAGCCCCTCCCGGAAATTGGCAGGTAGTTTGTCACCTTAATCTACGGTCGCTTCCTTCTATTGTTTTTCAATTTCTAATCAACTGCTCATCCTACCATTTGTTTCTCTGTAGTCTGAGTTACTGACAGCGTCATTAAATAAGTAATAAATAAATAAATATATATTAAATATAATATATAATAATATAAATAAAGACAGATGGACAGACACGAACGGATACACAGACAGAAAGGTCATCTCATTAGCCTCCTTTCGTTGTTTTCATAATAAGTAAATTAGGCTAAAATTGTTCAGACATGAGAGACTATATATCTTATTCAGAATTCTTATCTTATATAATATACTGGTAACTAAATGAACCACGGGCTTAAAGACCCAAGAACTCTTCATTCTGCCCACACAGTGCTGTTATGCTTTTAATGAGATTCTCAGAATAAACAGCGATTTTTCCCCTAAACAGCATTAACCGGGTGGGCTTTGTAGCGTAGACTTAATGTGTTTCCTGTGTGGTACGAACTGAATTATTATACATTGTTTAGATGAACTGCATGTTTCAAAGGGCTAATTAATAACTAACAAGCTCTCAAGCTCTTTGCTGAAAGTCTGTAACTTATTTAAGTTTCCATCTCAGAATTCTCGAAGCTCTCAAATTTCTGCAAACTTTAAAGTAGGATCTGTCCTGATTGAAGGCCGATGTAACTTTGAATTATTCCCGGGCTTAGACGCTGTGCATGTTAATATTTACTGAGCTAAGCTAATGAGTATGGGATCCTGCATTCGGATACAAGCCATTACACTGACTATTGATGTAACGCAGAGTTGTCTTAGTCCGTTACGGAACAAGGCAGACTGGAGTGAAGTTACGTCGTCCGCGCGTTTAATTAAACTGCACGCTATGGAAATGTATGAAGAGGTAAGAAGTAAAGAGAGAGAGAGATAGAGAGAGAGAGGAATTGATGGGATACACCGAACCGAAAGTCTGGTAATCAATTTCGACCGGAAAAGTTTTCATGAGCCAGAGTTGTGCTAACTATTCTGGGTGTTCTCGAACAAATTTGTTGATTCTCAATGCACAGTAAGGGCCACGGAATTTTTATTTCCCGATTAAATGAGTACATCGTTTAGAAACGTAAGTTTACGGCCTCCAGAGCAAGGGATTTTGATTTCGTTGGATTCAAATTTGTAGGTCTGCAGGAGAAGCACGCAGTAGCAACAAGGAAGTAAGCAACCGTCTCAGGATTTGCTTGAAGATGAAAAGAAACCGAGAATACGTGTGACGAGTTGGCCGAACACAGGAACTCACAGATGCGTAACGACTTCAGCTAATTCATCGAAATGTGGCGAAATTAT
The DNA here is from genome assembly GCF_002891405.2 of Cryptotermes secundus. NCBI lineage: Eukaryota > Metazoa > Arthropoda > Insecta > Blattodea > Kalotermitidae > Cryptotermes > Cryptotermes secundus. The sequence continues at coordinate 350,216 of NW_019727443.1, forward strand.
TTCCATTCGTACAGAGAACACGTCGCGTCTCCGCTACAAAGCCCAACCGGTTAATGCTGTTTAGGGAAACAGTCGCTGTTTATTGTGAGAACCATACGGAACACACAGATACACTCTGTGGGCAGAATGCAGAGTTTTAGTATGTTCAGTCCGTACCTCACAGGAAACATTACGTCTCCGCTACAAAGCCCAACCGGTTAATGCTGTTTAGGGAAACAGTCGCTGTTTATTGTGAGAACCATACGGAACACACAGATACACTCTGTGGGCAGAATGCAGAGTTTTAGTATGTTCAGTCCGTACCTCACAGGAAACATTACGTCTCCGCTACAAAGCCCAACCGGTTAATGCCGTTTAGGGAAACAGTCGCTGTTTATTGTGAGAACCATACGGAACACACAGATACACTCTGTGGGCAGAATGCAGAGTTTTAGTATGTTCAGTCCGTACCTCACAGGAAACATTACGTCTCCGCTACAAAGCCCAACCGGTTAATGCTGTTTAGGGAAACAGCCGCTGTTTATTGTGAGAACCATACGGAACACACAGATACACTCTGTGGGCAGAATGCAGAGTTTTTCATTGTTCGAGAAGGCAGAGATTACTGTCAGGAATACCGCGGTATGCAGTCCGGCAGACCGCTATCAACGTTTCGGAATGACGATTCTAAATATCCATCAAGCTAAATGACGTGTACTTTGAGGACTCCACATATCGCATACTAAAGCTAGAGTGCTGCGCCTCACATCCCGGTCACTGCTGTGTAAGGCAAGCGGTACGCACAGTGGCTACGGAGCCGCATCCTTTCTGAATGCTTCCAGGATTGCTGATACAACACCCACATTACGCGTTTCGTTTACATTTAAGTAACTGGTATCCAGGGGCTGCCGGCGGGCAGATACACCGCCAATTGGGGAGCTCACCGGGGTTCGAAGCTGCACATATCGACCCATTTCAGCTCTAGAGAACTCTCCCGACACCTCCCGCGCTCCCTCGCTGGAATATCCACGCCCTGCAATCTTTCAACATTTTCGAAGGCGAAGGGAACATCGCGTAGCATTTTGTTCACGCATTACCTCCTGATGCACTGTGAAGGATCCTGACGTCACTGGTTTGATCCCTGACTATGAAGCTCGTAGAGGAAGGTGCGGATCAGAACCATATAGTCTGCATATTGGCTTAAGGGTGCAGACATGCTTGTGACTGATTTGAAACACAGTCATGCTTTACTTATTGCTTATTTCTCTGTCATGAGTGGCACTTACAAGATTTTACGATCCCTGTAGCACAGGTCTCCGGACGATCAGTGCCGTTCGAGGATCATAGTGTTGTGAGATGTCTAGGTTCCCACATTTTCTATACACAGTCGGCTCACAGATGGCGGTGAGAAAAATTCCTGGTACTTATTTCATTTAGTGACTGAGTCCACCCCATTGTCATAGTACGGCTGGAAGGATTACATCGATTAAACAAACGAATGGCCTCATTGTGAATCGAACCCGCGACCTTCCGTCTTGTAACACAGTGCCTCAGTTTCCCGCTTCAAGTGCTCGCAATGCTGTAGTTGCGACAGCCACACAACTCATCACAAGTGTTGCCATTATGCCTAATTACCTAGTTACATATGTAGCTGGGGGCGTCTAGTTACGCCGGTGTAAGGATGGGTGTAATTAACACGAGACGGCCAGAAAGTTACAACAAATCTGTTGTCCAGTGTCCCCTTCTCCTAGCGCTGTTACGTCACAATCTGAACTTTCTCTATAGAATTGCTGGGGCTGAATTAATCCTTTAGAGCACAATGGTTACTATACACGTATGTAGCGACTGATTCAACAGTAAAACTTTGCATTCTGCCCAGAGAGTGCATCTCTGTGTTCCGTATGGTTCTCACAGTAAACAGCGGCTGTTTCCCTAAATAGCATTAACCGGTTGGGCTTTGTAATGAAGGTACACTGTGTCTTCTGCAAGGAACTTTTTTTGTAATATTATTTAGATGAATTCTATGCATCAAAGAAGTAAAAATGTTATGTTCGCCGTTGTCCATTGCTGAGGTGCACCTGTGTTTGATGGACAGTGATTAGCAGAGTAACCTCGCGCGTAATGTCTTTAGGAAATCGTCTTGACATTTCACTCCATAAGGAAAAGGCCCAAAGGTCGCAAGCTCCGAAGATTAGTGTCATCAGGGATTTGACGCCGTGTAGTCTGGTTTCGAAGGAACTTGCTCTCTCCTCCCCTTGAGCACAAGAGTGCAACTACTTTTTACTTTTGTACCTCTAAGATGATGGGGCCAGGTTCCTCCGAAACGTAGATAGCACACTCCAGAAGACATTGCGTGAGAACGTCAGATCTGGAATGTAGTGCTCAATATTAGGATGACAGTTGAATGATGAATTTGAAAGGACAATGGCCTACTTGAGATTCTCTTCCGGGATTTAGCTGGAGTGACTGAAGAAAACCACTGAATCCCTCACCGAACACGAGTCGACGCCCTTTCTTTTTTTATATTGCCAGTGGGGTGGGACTAACTCCCTTGTACTGCGGCCACTTCTGGCCTGTTGTAACCAGCCCCAGATGTTAGGTGAGGGTGACTGTGGAGCAATTGGTGGAATGGAGATTGGCAGGGGAAACCGAAGTACTTGGAGAAAACCCGCCCCAGCGCCACTTTGTCCACCACAAATCCCACTTGACCTGACCCGGGATCGAACCCGGGCCGCCGCGGTGGGAAGACAGCGACTAGCCGCTTGAGCTATGGCGCCGCCTAAGTCGACGCCCTTACTGTACTCACTGGAACTGGTTCTGTAGACAGAATGCCGGAAGCGGAACACAGTGAAGGCAGCCGCAACGTTGAGCACGTGACATATCTAACCGCGTACAGCTGAGAGTGCAAGAAAACCATAAAATATACGGATGCGGAAATAATTTGCAGTCGCGTCTCTCACAGTTGCTTGGTGGCCTGCGTGTTGTGTTGACGCTGTGACAGGGAGCCCGGGGGAGGCCTGTCCGTGGCAGCTGCCATCCGCGCATGCAAATGATTTGCCTTGTCGCCCTGTCCCGTAACTCCTCATCAGAGCGATAAGGCTTCCACCCTGCCCGATAAGGTTGATTGTGTTGTCTTGCTCCCAGAGTTGCTATGTCTGCCTGCCAACGTTCTTTAGTAACACTGGTGCACGTGATTTCCGGTTCCCCAGGAATCTTCCTGGGGGTAAGGGCGGCCGGCGCGTAAGGCTGACAACCTCACCGCCATCTTTGAGCCGAGTGTCTAGAAAATGTGGCAGCTTCGACGTCTCACAACCATGTGGGCGTCCACGGCCTGTCACAGGCATAATTTTACTTTTGATTTTACCAGTTGTGAGCACGCAGCCTGTTGTCCTCTGGGGAGTAGATAGGGAGTAACCTTCGGAGGAATAGTTGCCTCCTTCTTCAGACTAAAAGAGGGAAGCTGCCCTTCACCCTGAAGACACTACTAGACTGCACTGTGTAGCAATCCAGATAACAGTAATATTCATATTGACAGGCGGACCAAGCTGAATCTCCGCTTGTCTATTGGGCCTGTATGACATGCAAATATTTCTGTCGGTTTCTGTTTCCCGTTTCGTTGCCCGGACCTAATACAGAAAACCCCAAACGTATGAAATTCACTGAGTATTTCTACCAGTATATACGGTAGCCAAGGCTCTTATAGCGATGTGTAAGTATTGTGGTAGAGTTTTTGGGCGCTATTCAGATCCACAATCGAAGTCTTGTTTATTTTAATTACATGAATCAACTTTAATTTCTAAATTTGAGTTTAAAATCGTGTTGTGATGATGGCGACTGCACTGCCAAGTGAGATAAGTGGAGAGTGCAGGAGATCGGGAAGGCTTACAGTGCCCTGTTTGTCCTGTGGGAGATTTCGCTTCATTCTGGAGCAGAGCTGTCAGGCAGGCAGACAACACGTCATTGTGGGACGCTGATAGTGACAGCTCACACTATCAGCAACAAGCAACAGCTTATCTGCCTCATTTAGTGACTGATAACTCTTCTATTTGCACAGAAGTTACTAATCACCCGCCACAGCTCGGACAGAACGTTGAGCTGTCCCTCAGCCTCTGGGTGCACGGCGGTGGGTTACAGCTTTGTAACGTCAAATATTTGAAGAGAACATTGCCCCAAATGCGTAATTGGTTGTGACGTCAGTGCAAAATCGCCAAGCATTCACTTTATAAGATAATTTATTTACTCTCTAAATAGTTCAGACGCCCTGCCACGGCGGCCAAGCGGCCCAAGGCGCTGGATATCTGGAAACGCTCCAAGATTGGAACTGTGGGTTCGAATCCCACTCGAGACATGATTGTATGTCTACGTTTTTCTGTGTTTGTATTGTCCTGTGTAGGTAGAGATCTTGTAATGGGCTGATCCCCCGTCCACTGAGGCGCACAAGCTGTCTATAAGGAAGATACATATTGTCACGTGCAGAGGGGTACGCGTGGCCGATATTGTGAGCTATAGAATTGAGTGATTCGATTTATGAGGCGTCTCTGTTACAATTTCACTTGATTACAAGAGTTCACACATTTGACTCTGTTGTCTGATCTGGCACTAGCCTCTAGTCTTCTCTTCCTTAGCCTTCTGTATTCTGTCTTCTTTTGGTCTTCTCTCTCCCTGAGGAAGGTTCTGGTCGAACCGTATGGAGATCACCTCCTTGAAGGGCTCTCTTTCTGCGTCTCTGATGTAACTGTCCGTTTCTGTATCCGTTGCCTAGAAACCGACGTCTTCAGTAGTTCCTCTATTGTGAATATTGAGACCCTCGCTGCTAAGCGGCCGCGTTACACGGGTTTCCGGTTCCGTATATATTGCGCTGAGCAACCGGCCGCAGTATTTACAGGTGCAGGGCCACAATTGTAGGGGTGAACAAAAGTAAGAAGAAGAAGAACCCAGATGTAGGGCGTCGAATGGTAGGAAGATTAGTGAATAATGACTGGACATGATGTGGAGATAAGTGGTCGTGGCCTAATTTAGTTATCCTGGAATGCCCGTGGATGGACTGACGCAAATTAGGACAGCCGGTCTCCAGCACGAGGTCTGAACCCGGAGTCTCCCGAACACGAAGCACCCGACCCTGGCAGTCAGTGTTTCGTGGGGAGGCACACATCTCCGAGTATCATCAGCTTGTATGTAGGATCTGAGGTCCTTACAGAGTTCTGTCTTCTAGGATGTAACGGCAGTGTAGTCCACACACCGGACCGAGCGATCACAGTCGGCGGCGGCTTAAACATACAAACAGGAAGACATACGTAAGCGTCTTACTGGTGACGTCACCGAACAATAGGATTATATGACGTCAATGAAAGTAGGAGGAGGAAAAGGAGCATCCATCGAAAGACAGAAGGCCATGGCAAAATTGTGCATAGAGAAGTCAGCCGGAGATACCGAGAGACATCCGGCGAAGATAACAAAACTGCATAAGTAGATCCAATGTGTATCCTGCGAAGATAAAAAGGGACAGAATAATATTCACGGATTCCAGGTCCAAGCGTAAGTACGCACTCCTGAACATCTGAACGTCTGAACGCCGGAAGTGTGCGGTCAGAGAAGTACTTCAGAGACGTCCATTGCTAGACAACGGTTCGTTAGGGACGGTTACGCAGCAACGAATAAGCATACAACAATAGAGGAACTGTTGGATGTGGTGATCTCTGTTCGGTCCTTCCTGAACTTAGAGAATTGAGCGAGGCCTCGACAATAGATTGATTGTGAGCTAATTAGAAGTGTCAATAAATCCAATCATCCAATCCAGAACTCATTATTAGTCACGGAACCCCGGACACGTGATGTAATGATGCTGCGTGAACTTGTAAGTAAGCGCGTGCTGATGGCAGGTGGCAGTAACACTGGCAGCAGTCCCTGTGCCGTCAACTGTCGTCATTTTAATGAAAAAATATTTATTTATATGAGTTTCTTGAAACCGGGTGATCGTGACTGTGTTGTGAGGACATCCCTAGTAAGTAATGCATTGAGTACATTACGAAACAAACAAACTGACAAGATAAAATAATTGTCTCATCCCTTGAGAACGAAGCCATAAAAGTGTATAGGGACTCAGGAGGCAAAACTCCACGCATCCATATTTTCACTTGATAGAGTGAAAAGCTGATAGTCGCTCAGCCCCGTCAAGAAATTTCCCGTCTTTTGTGGAACCGGAAAGGTTCAAAACCGTGTCCAGAGAGCCCTCCCATTGGTGCCTATCCTGAGACAGATTAATCAAGTCCACATCCACATGTCCTCTAAGTTTACTATCATTATAATATTGTGACATGTTGATCCCTACTGGCTCCAAGCAAGAACCGATGTTGAGAAATGGTGTCGACAGTGTGACACACGTGCAGCCAGTCGGGGACCGCGGACCAGGAATCGTGGCAAAATGCACCAGTATAATGTCGGTGCTCCCTTCGAGAGAGTAGCCATTGATATCGCAGGGCCCTTTCCACGAAGCGACCAAGGAAACCGATACTTACTGATCGCTATGGACTACTTCACCAAGTGGCCGGAAGTGTACTCCATCCCGAATCAGGAGGCTTCAACAATAGCGGAAGTTCTGGTTGCCAACCTCTT
>NW_019727443.1:357463-461508 GCF_002891405.2 Cryptotermes secundus
CCCCTCCCACCCCTCAGCGGTAACGTAACGCTCGCGGTAATAGGCGAGTAATCACCCCGCAATGCGCAACGCGCGGTGACGTCACGAGCGGAGCCGAAGAGAGCCGAGCGGAGCCGAAGATAGCCGAGCCCCGTAACCTGGCAACTACGCAATGCTAATCAACAGCGGTGACGTCACACTAGCAACAGCGTCCTAGGCTATACGCCACGTCACACTAGCAACAGCGCAAGGCTATATAAGCGGACTCCACAGCCGTGTGATGATGAGTTGAAACATAGCAGCCTGCGAGTGTGCGATAACTAAGAAGTCAGCGAGCGGAAGACTTATTGTGTGCTTTCCAGACATAGTGATTGCTGTAGTACAGTTATACTCGGAGTGTGTATTTCAGGGAGACTTGTATAGCTCCCGCGTTATCAGTACGTGAAGACAAGTGAAGATTGTGTTAAGAGATTTTGTTGTAGGGTTTGCAAAGTGTGGAAACCCGTAATATTGTGATCATTAATTATAGCCGTTATTTGTAGATCGTTAAATAAACCAATTAACCATCTCTACGGCGTCTTCGGTAACGCAAAACACGTTACAATATTATCCTTATATATGTGCCCATGATTTTGTCTTTTACAAGTTGGCTACAGAGCACACTATCGTTAGATTGGGTTGTCTTAGCGATATGGCTGGCAGGATTGTGCCTTGTCGCGAGGTACGTGTAATTTCACGTCCGTGCAATGATTGATGGCGCTAGAATGTTGTTACACGCCACAGGGTGCGCCGTTGCGACATCTGCCGTCACAGAGCGGAGAGAAACAAACCCCTGTTACGTCTAGCTCGCAATGTGAGTTTCCTGAGATGATTTGTCAACTGATCAGTGTCATTAGATGTTCTTCTTTCTTGATTCTTTCATGAATGGCATTTGCTGACATCCGAAGATTGATAACGGCCGTTAAGTGGCTTGCGCTCATCACACAGGAGGGCATCCTGCTGTCAGTCAAGCCCTTAGCATGGTTGTAAAACTTTTAAGCACGGTGGTAACTTTTACCACCTACTTCAACCAGAACAGAATTCTACTCGTGCAGTTTGCCCGCACAGAGCCTTTACCCGTTCTACATGATTCTTACAATAAACGGCGATTTTCTCCAAAATAATAACATCCGGTTAGTCTTTGTAATACAGATGTGGCATGTTTTCTACGAGGTGTAAACTAAATTTGAATTTTATCTAAACGAACTTCAGGATTAAAAGTCATGCTGCTCTTTCTCGCCCCCAAATCAAGTGCCTGTCACGTCATCTGACAACAGTCGTTTCCTGAACACCCAGACTAGCGAGTATTGCTTAGGCACTTGGTAACATCCACATATACCGAGCGGGTTGGAGTAGCAGCAGCGCTTTGGACTTGAATTCGGGAAGTTCTCTGTTAGAATCTCGGCCGAGGCACAACCTATCCTCAATGAGGTTTCCCGTAGTTTTCCTCAGCCCCTCCACGTGAGTGCCGAGATAGAGCCTCAATTAACTGACGCCCTTTCCAATTCATTATACATCAATCATCGTAGAATATAACGGAAAGTAACCGCAGGACTTATCGTCTCCTGAGACCCTGAATGTACCTTCATTGGGGGGGGGATAAGACAATTGCACTTTTCTGATTCTCTGCTCCGTTGCATTATATCCGCATGACTACCTTCTTTGGAAATGTGAGATTTCAGAATGTATTTTATTATTAGTAACATTTATCTCTTTAAATACTAAACTTTTACACAATTTTGTATAGCAATTCAGTCCGTACCTCACAGGAAACATTACTTCTCCGCTACAAAGCCCAACCGGTTAATGCTGTTTAGGGAAACAGTCGCTGTTTATTGTGAGACCCGTACAGAACACACAGATACACTCTGTTGGCAGAATGCAGAGTTTTAGTGTGTTCAGTCCGTACCTCACAGGAAACACATTACGTCACCGCTACAAAGCCCAACCGGTTAATGCTGTTTAGGGAAACAGCCGCTGTTTACTGTGAGAACCGTACGGAACACACAGATACACTCTGTGGGGAGAATGCAGAGTTTTAGAATGTTAAAGCTTGTGGTACATATAGCAACCACTAGGCTACAAACCCAGTTTGCCCGAAGGTTTGTGTTGACGGACTGAATACACTCTAGCACTCATGAAACAATATTCTCTGTCCGATGGCAGTTACTGATGGAAGCATTGAAGTATCGCTGGAAGTCATGGCCATCTGCAGGGCGCAGTTCTCTAGGGGTTGCAGGGATAACCTCGAAGAGCAGCTAATTAACTGCCGTGTCTGGCTTCGCTCTGTAAGTCAGTGTAACGCTGTGCCTTTCTGCTGAGTGTTCCATTACGGAAAACTTCCGCTTAGATGTGTACTGCGGTGCAAATGGAATTGAAGTAATGAACACAGAAAATGGAAAAAAAAGTTGAAAAAAGAGAAGAAGAAAGAATAATAAAAAACGAGAAAGCAAGGGAAAAATAAAGCAAGAAGAAACGGCAAACACCCCCGGTTTCCGTAACGTACATTGTGGTCTTTTCAACGTTTCTTAGAAAATTACCAATCGGGATACCCATTGTTCCTTTAAAGAACTTTGGTTACACTATGTACCTAATATTAGAGTCAATTTTACCGACCACACAACATATTTTTATTATTATTACACTACATGTTTCGACCTCAAGAGGTCATCCTCAGGTGTACGAACACAGCTGTATAATTGCACGCAATGACATTCGTCTTTTCACTTATTCGATCCTGTATCTTATTCAGGTCCACGCTCAATAATATATCAAGCTCCTCTCACAAAACACAAGTTAAAATAATATTCTGAATTTCAATTCAGATCACTAGTTATGCTTTCACTTTCACTTGTTATTCAGTCACTTCCTACTTACGCTCATCACTGCGTCAAGTTCACTTTAACTAGTTTTAGTTATATTACTGGTAAAAAGTTCATGAATTGAAGTTCAATTTTATTATATTGATTGCAATTTTCACTTTTTGGAGGTCTCGCTGTTTTCCGCGTCCTCTGATGTTGCTGGATCTGTTACGGTCCTTGTCGTGATGGCTACTCTTGTGTGGTCGGTAAAATTGACTCCAATATTAATTAAATACACAACAGGATGCAAGAAACAATTAAAGTTACACTATGTACCGCCTGCTTGAATGTTTCGAAACCCTTATTTTCTGCCAACAGAGTGTATCTGTTTGTTCCATATGGTTCTCACAGTAAACAGCGACTGTTTCCCTAAACAGCGTTAACCGGTTGGGCTTTGTAGCGGTGACGTAATGTTTCCTGTGAGGTACGGACTGAACATACCAAAACTCTGCATTCTGCCCAAACAGTGTATCTGTGTGTTCCGTGTGGTTCTCACAGTAAACAGCGGCTGTTTCCCTAAACAGCATTAACCGGCTGGGCTTTGTAGCGGTGACGTAATGTTTCCTGTGAGGTACGGACTGAACATACTAAAACTCTGCATTCTGCCCACAGAGTGTATCTGTGTGTTCCATATGGTTCTCACAGTAAACAGCGACTGTTTCCCTAAACAGCATTAACCGGTTGGGCTTTGTAGCGGAGACGTAATGTTTCCTGTGAGGTACGGACTGAACATACTAAAACCCTGCATTCTGCCCACAGAGTGTGTCTGTGTGTTCCGTACGGTTCTCACAATGAACAGCGACTGCTTTTCCGGTTTACAATTCGGCCTGAAGATGGAGATAGCCCTTTCATGCAAAACATCAGTAAACTTCTGTCGGCGTGTGTGCTACCGCGTCCCGGAAGAGGGTTAAGAAGAAATTAAATTTGCGGAATGTTTGCTGCTTTTTAGTTCCTGTCTCCAGTCTAAAACCGTGAAGAGTTTCATCTGGGATATCGTTGCAAGTCAACAGACGTGTCGGAGGCACATGACGGCCTTGCAGTTCAGAAAAGCATTCTCATCACAGCTGCCGTCGTGAAAAGTAACGTTTTTCCTGTGTTTTATTAAGCCATATGGGGGAGTGGAGGCATAGCTCCACTTAATCATAAATTATGTACTAGATGTAACATAATGACCAGTTTGATATCCCGGACGCTTCACTCTTGGAGAAGCAGTTCCTGGTACCCACTGTAGGGGAGGCAATTTGTAACCCTGAGCCGGTCTGGACGTTATGGAGAAATAAAATTGCTTGACTCAGCTGAGAATCGAATCCAACTCTCAAGTCCTCCAACCAGCAGCGTAGTGACTACTGAGGCTGATCTTCTCAGTTGATTAGACGTGTGAAAATTGAGTGTCCGTCGTTTCGGAGACTATTTCTGTCTCTATTTTCAGGGTCTGACATGTGAGTTGTATTTGTAGAACTAGCATGCTGATTGACATCAGATTCTGATAAAGATGTCTCCGAAACGTCATGCTATTGCAGACTTAATACGACTGATCGCCCGAGAATACTTTATTGCATAGGCCGACGTGCAAGCTTCAAGTCACGTACAAATGACGGAATTCGTTAACTAGGATTCAGCCATGTGGTTACAACTTTTTGAAAACGAATCAGGCCCGCATGCAGACAGTCTGGTTCGGTCTGGTTTGTGGTCACCGGACGGCAAACACAGGACCGCAGTAATTCCGCGCTTAATGCAATCTAGCTTGTGCTTGTTGACGGAACTACAGTGGACTTCGGTTTTCAGATCATTACGGAAGTGTTTACCCTTCAGATGGCTTCATCACTGTTCGTAGTGGGGGATGCGTTGGCTTAAACAATTATGAGAGGGTAACAGCCCCCTCAGAACTAGCGGTGTCGCATTTGATAAGGGCCCAGTCCACTGCGGTACGTCCACACACTGCCTTTTATCGTCTTTGTTTAGTTGTTCGGTCACTAAGTTGTCTCTTCCATTCAGGTTTTTTTTCCCTTGGCACTACAGCCCCAGTGGGCCTAGGCCTACCTCCATGAACTTCTCCGTTCACCGGTTTTTCTAGATCTTACACATTCGGTAGGACTCCTTGGGCGGGTGATCAGCTCGTCGCAAGGCCTCTACCTGTACACAAACACAGAAAAACTCACACAATCTAAACATCCATGCCCTGAGTGGGATTCGAACCCACGATCCCGGTTTCCAAACGAGCGAAGACAGTACATGCCTTAGACCGCTCGGCTACCGTGACCGGCCCATTCAGGTTTACGGGCTAAAATTTTGTAGGCATATCTCATCTCTTTCTCGCGCACAATACACACACAGTAAACGCTCGCTAATCCGGTTAGAGTTAATTCAGATCGAAATATGAAAACTGTTGTTCACAGTTTGAGTACATGCATAAAGGCAGATGAGTTGCTTCTCTGTTCAGGGAAAACTCGAGAGTTTCTTCAGACGTGCCTTATTGCGTTCAGAAACAAGTACACACGTATTGTCTTTTTGTAAGTTTAAACAAGAACTGTACAGTGATATTTATTTTCACCAGCACTACTTATATATGGCATTTTTTGTTTATTTGTGTTCTAAGTTTTTGTCTTTTAGGGTGATCTTTTGCTTCACTAATATGGATTATCACTTAATCCTGATGACCTCTCCCTAATTAATCCGGATTAGCAAGTGTTTACTGTAATTGAAATTGGGGGAGAAATATTCTGTGCTATGCTTACCTTGGGCGCTTAAAGCAGCCAGAGCAGTAAGCTCAACACTCACTTCCATATAGTACCGAAGTTAAGAATGCGTGGATTTATACCTGCGCTTCCCCATAGGTCTTCATGGCGTGTGTTTAATTAAGCGCAGGAACACAAATGGAGTTGGAAACGTAACTCAGAGTCTGTGACAGTGAGGCTCCGGTCGGAACCCGCAGCTCCGCAGCAAGAACTCTTCTAATCGTACGTCGGAACCGCGTGAAGTCAATGCGACCGGCTCCGTCAGTCACATTTGTAACAGTCGCTTAACCGGTAATTCAGAAGGTGTCGGGGTTCGAATCTCGTCCAGCACGTGGGCTATTCTGACTGGGGTGTATGCGTTCTTACAGGAAAATTCCGTGATTGTGCCCTAAATTAAGGAACGATCGCTGGACGGCGTAGAGAGAGGAGATAAATCTTGCCTCTACCGGGACTCGAACTCTGATCCCTCGACCGTCTAGCCCATAGCCAATCGCCATATCGACTGAGCTCTCGTGGCTCCTATACGGAGCAGGGTTGCGATGTTTTACACGCGTTTGTCTTCTTGAAGGATTTGCATCATAAACTTCAAACCCTATCTGCATGAGAGATTAATAGCAACGGAAGCACAACTGGAAATCGATAGAAAGGAACGGCTGTCACCATAGGTTAGGGGTGTGCAGACCCCGCAGAGCGCCCATGTGACGCACTGCAGTCTGGTAGAATCGGAGGAACAGATATGCAGTGTCCAGTGAGAAAGAAGTAAGCAGAAAACTGGGAGCTGACTTCAATCATTGCATTCAGTGAACAGGAGACATAGTCTGACTCAGTTCGCGAGTCGACAGATGTTTCTGCAGAAGACAAACAGGGCCGCCCGCCCCGTTCCAGACCACTGACCATGACATAACTTACAAGGCACACACACAGCTGTCCCTTATGCACTGTTTCCCGTCCGTAGAGAAATCCAACAAGTTCAGAAAACTGTACGCAGTTCGCTTTGTGAGACTGGCGGGAAAAGTGCAAAAAGTAAAGCTATCCCTGTAACAGGCCGTGAAGACCCATAGGGCTGTGAGACGTCGAGGCTCCCACATTTTCTCTAGATAACCAACTCAAAGATGGCGGTGAGGTTGTCAGTCTTGCTAGCCTGCCGACCGCCCTTTACCCCCCGAAAGCTTCCTGGTACTCATTTCTGTTAGAGGCTGAGTCGATCCCAGGGCCGTAGTGAGGCTGGAAGTATTAGGTCATTTGAAAAATCCAGTGACCTCAAAGAGAATCGAACCCGTGACCTTCCGGCTTGTTGTATAGTGCCTCAACCAACTACACTACCGCGTGCCCAGCGGAAAAATTTTACTGGCCGTAATAAGAGAATTACACTTTTCTCTGTAAACATCTGCTTCAAACATTTTTCGTTTGAGTAAATATTTTGCTAGTTACCCGCGAGTTAATGTCTACACGCGTGCAGAAACACATGTAGATCTTCAAGTGTCCGTCATTATTTGATTTTAATGACAATTGGAAATTACACTTACCATTATCATGTTTCATGAAAACTCTCAGAGCTGCCCTAGAATTTCACATGCGGCATCAAATAGGTTGTCTGGTTCGATTCTCGGCCGGGGCAGCCAATATCCTGATTGTGTTTCTCATTTCCTCAAGGCGAATGCAGGGCAGAACTTCGAAACACGTCACGACCACTTCCTTCCACTCTTCATTTTAATTCAGTGTGTGTTAATCACCGCGCCATTCGACGCTGTACCGTTGGAGCTACTGAACAGCGCATACAGGCATACAGGGACATGGCGCACTCTTGCTCGCAAGTGGCGAGAGGACAATTGTGGCCCCTTTACGTGCATATTGAGGGCACTGCGCGTCCTCCCCCTCCCTCTCCATGCTTACTTCGCGTTCCGTCCCTATTTATTGTAGCCGTGTATTCGTATTTTGTTACGAACGTGGCCAGAAGGTGACATCAAAACGCTTGTTGCTGTGTCGGTCGGGTGGGGTAAATTGCTGATGGTCCTCGCCAGCTCAACCTTGGTTCCGACTGTCGCTGGAGTCATGACCGTACTTGAGTGCCGAGTCCTGCTACTCCAGTGTTGGTTATTTTACCGTTGTGTATGAGCGGCTTTTATGTAACAAGCAGTTACGAACAGGACCAGAAGATGACAACAAATACTTGCTGCTGTGTCGTTATGAGTTAGTTATGAATTGGTACCAGAAGATGGCAGAATTAATTGCATTTATAAACAGCAACAGAAGATGTCCCGGTCCCGACATCTTTGTCCCTATATCCATACAACTTACTTCACGCTGGATTTACTCCTCCACCCTGAAGAAGGAGAGGGCATATTCCTCCGAAACAATGGTAACGATCTCCCGGAGAAGTGTGTGTTGGTTTACGGTGCGGCGGGGGCCTCGAATGTCGGCGCATTGCAGCAGCGAGGGCCCCCCTCCAGCGTGAGGCAGTCCCAGAAGCGTGTCTCTCGGGCCTCAGATCCGGGACTTTGAGCCCCCGCGCACACACACCCCTGCCTCAAGCTATTGTCACCAGGCGCGGGCGTCCCTCTCACACTCTTGGCTCTTACTACTGGCAGGGTGAATTGATAGAAAGTTATAGACTTTTCGGTGGAATCTTGTGTCTCCTTCTCCAGGGTTGAACATTAATGGTTACGGTTATACGCAAAGGGGAGGGTGGCTGGGCCGTCAGGAATAAGGGCAACAGCGCAGGAATAGTGGCAGAGCGACTCAGTGAAGTAACAGGAGTTGGAGGTTACGTAGGGAACAGTGACCCTTTGAAGGGCTTTCTTAAGGGGCAGAGTGAAAGGAACAGGGGTTGATTCGGAGGTCAGAAGCGGGGGTATCGATCACGTCATCCCACCCCATTTCCTTACCTATTTCACCACGCGCGATTTCGTTTTCTACCTCGAAGGTGGAGGCAGCAAATTCCTCTGAAACATTGTCACCTATTTGCCAGGACACCGGTGCCATATTCCAATCATCATTGCCATGAGAACATGCAGAGAGTTACCGAGCGGACTACCGTAGCGGTAATGCTCCTGAATCTATTCGGGTGGTGCTCGGTTCGGATCTTGGGCGTGACAGCACCTGTTTCTGACGACTGTCCGCTTCAAAATTCTTTCTAGTTCATTACTCAGCAACCATCCTGCCTTTCGACACTATATATATATATAGAAAGTTTCTTAAAATTACCCACAGCGAAACGTCGGCGTGCAGACAGAGTTCTACACCCGTTATTTCTCGAGAACAGTTATAAGATGTTTTCTTTGTTGTCAGTTTGTTAAAAAATTTGCAACTTCTTGATGATTATGTGCCATAAGCAGTTCCCCGAAAATGAAGTAACGGTTGAAAGCTCGTTATGCATGCGTGGGAAAGCTGTTAAAAGTTTCGGAAAGTCGAGCCACAGGAGCGAAGAAGTGGTTCGGCAAATTGTGATGTCATTTCATTTAAGTTTTGCATTCAGGAAGTGATGGGCTCCGAATAGGAGAGTGCGCTTACAAATTAATATAGTCGTGAATTTATTGTATATGTCCCCATACTTTACCTTCCTTCACCGGATCCAGAGGACTTCTGAAGAAGAACGCGCATTTACGGCAATGAATATGAAATCAGGTACTTCTTTTGGCTTTTTTTTGGACTTCATCCATCGTCTGGAATGTAAAAGACAAAAGACCACGACGTTTCGGACACTGGATCTGCTTCCGTCTTCAGGTGGGTAGGGAAGGATAAACCTACTCAGTTGGGCCCGTTAGAAAGAGTTGGTCTCAATCACTGGACCAGATCCAGTCTCCGAAACGTCGTGGTCTTTTGTCTTTTACATTCCAGACGATGGATGAAGTCCGAAACAAGCCAAAAGAAGTACAGTATACACCATCGTCAGACTCCTTTAAAGTCTATATGAAATCAGGCATTTTCCATACCTCAGTATTGTAAAAGAGATTGGTAAGGAGGCAGGCGGGTGGGTAAGTCGTGCGGGTTGATCGCATTATGCATTTCGTTTGAACTGTCTCCGTGATACACATGTAATTAGCATAAAGGCTGTTGATAATTCAGCGGGAAATTGACGCGGCCGCCAACATAACATCTGGGCACTCTGACACCAGCCTGCAGTGTGTGCAGGGCGCCGCTTCCACAACGTGAGTAACGAAAGTCTTAGCAAATACTCAGATGTACCAGGTAAAACCGCGGTGTGTTTGTTTGTTGCAGCCGAGGGCGACAAAGCAACAGACGGGAGGTCGGCTGCTAGACTCTCAGCGCCTCGCATTGCCTTCACTGACGACTCGACTCCCGTGAAGTCATGCTCGGACCCTGCACAGTCTGGTGGAGCCAGTGGCACCGTGGATGGGTTGCTCTGTCTGCCCACACCGCGGGCTTACAGGTAGTTCCAAAACACTGACAGCACTGTATAAAATCCTTACAGTCATCATTCACAGAATGTACCGAGACTTTGTCACAATTTCAGGAGGTGATTTCCCAGGCAATTCTGAGAGGAAGGTTTCGGAGTTACGGGTGTAGCTTGACGTTAGGGAGGTTTTGACTGTGGAGAAGACGGAATGCTTACACCGTACCTTTAACATGCCCTAAAGTAATTGCTCAAAACGCCCCCAACCCCGTCAACTTCTGTACGCACAGCCCAGTTCGTTCCACGAGGGGTAGTGTGGCCATTAGAGGGAATGCACCGTGCCTCAAAAATTGTCTGAAATACTCCATCCTTTGTGTCCAGCTTGCGTTCGTTTCATGTCATGAGATCCGGCGAACGCGGTGGCCGGTTCAGCGCGCAGCCTGCTGTGCGCAAGTGCTACATTTCAAGTATCCATATCTTCGTGGTTACCGCTGTGAGAACCTGCAGTCCATTGTTATGCTTTTTTTATTGCTAGTGGGGTGGGACTAAGTCCCTTGTACTGCGGCCACTTCTGGCCTATTGTACCAGCCCCAGATGATAGGTGAGGATTATTATGGAGCAGTTGGTGGAATGAAGATTGGTAGGGTAAACCGAAGTACTCGGAAAAAAAAACCTGCCCCAGCGTCACTTTGTCCACTACAAATCCTACTTTACCAGACCCGAGATCGAACCCGGGCCGCCGCGGTGGGAAGCCAGCGACTAACCGCTTGAGCTATGGAGCGGCCTTTCGATATGCTTAATCATATTTTGAGCTCGTTGGGTATGACTCTATGTAGCCTGGTAGGTGCTTACTGGTTTTTCAGCTGAGCATATTGACACCGTCTGTACTTTACGGCGCCATAATGCAGAAGACAATAATATAAATTTTCATCGATGTGAAAAATTCAGATTTTTATCTTACTGTCTTTATTTTGAAAAAACAAAACAAAAAAGGCTTATGAGATTGCTATCTGTGTCTGGCCATCTATATGTTTATCCCCCCAATTTTTTTGGCTTGTGTCACGTCTCCCTCCCTCTACCTATTTTTTTTCATTTTCTTTGTTGTCTGTGTCGTATCAAAGGAAATTAGGCCACTAGTTCTTCCCAGAACTTCTTGTATATATTAAGATTAGTTTTCTACTAACATTCTCATTCCATGAATTCAGTCAAATTTGATCACAATAATGGAACGGGTTGGCATAGCTGTAACGCCCCGGACTCGTATTACGGAGTCTCTCTGTTGTGATTCGGGCTTCTCGTGGTTTTCCTCAGCTTCTCGAGGCAAATGCCCGCGTAGCATCTCGATTCGGGTCACGGTCGCTTCCTTTCGGATCTTCTTCAATCCGTCCTGATACATTCCAGACGCTGAGCGCCCCGTATATATATATATATATATATANGTGGCGGGCTTTTGTGAATGACCTCTGCAATCCAACTTCACTGAGCCACTATCAGCTTCTCGGGTTGGAGCTCTTCTTGACCACCCTGTAGACAAAGGTAGTGCAACTGTTGGCCGGTCGGTGTCAGCGGACACCTTCAAATCCTAGGCTTCCCACTTTCAGGATGTCTACTCCTGGAGCCGGTGCGAGCAGCACTGCTCTTTACCGACTAGCCAAGCTGTTGAATCAGCGCAGCCCTGCCTCGGGGAACATAACATCCGCGAGCGGAAGTTCCGGCGAGAACACCACTTCCTTGCACCCACCTCGTCGGCTCAGCTGGGAAAGGTGAGTCCTTGCATCTTGTCGCTTCGTTTGGTTTAGTTGACGGTTTTCGCCTTTTTTTCGCAGATTGCTAGTGACTCGCATAGGTTAGATTTCATGCATCTGCACGCCACCTGAAGCAGGCAACGGACACTTGCACCTGAAGAAAATAACGAAAGAAACAAGAGTTTTCGACTTGGTTTACGGCGAATCCAGTAACTAGACTCTATTGCTTCGAGTGGTAAAATGATAGATTAGAGACCTAATGGAGGTACTATCCTGGCATCTACTTGGAGGTACTAAGGAAAACCATGAAAGACCTCTATCAGAATAATTGATGTCGCGGCCGAATTTCGTACAAGCCGCCTTCCGAATACACTTCCACAGCATCCCTGCTATAATAAGATTATCAAGTCAAGGAGGTTGAAGTGGGTAGTGCATGTAGCATGCATGGGGCGATGAGCAGTGCATACGAATTTCGGCCAAAATATCTCAAGGGAAGAGACAGCTTTGAAGAAATAGACATAGATGGGGTAGGGAGGAGTCAGCCGCCAGCAGAGGGGAAGTTATAGATCCCTCCTCTCGTTGAAGAGGGAGCACAATTCAAAATACTTAAAAGTCTTGGAAAGAACTAAACATATGGTCGTGTGTCGCGACAGGAGTAGAATGGAGATTAACTGTGCTGGCGAGGACCTATAGCAAGTTAACCGACCTACCGATAAGGCTGACTGGATTAATGTAGTTTAGCAGAGAGCCCAGTGAAAATAATAATGCAACATTTTGGTTACATGAAAGTCGAGATATTTCTTGAGTAGCTGAACAACTGTTAGCTTCTCAAAAAGGACTGCACCGCTGTGGGGGGATCCTATGATGCGGTACATCTCTGATCCCTATCGCGTCATGGAGCCAGCCGGAGAATGCGGACAGACCCGAAAGGGATCAGCTCGCCATGTAATGTGTGGAGATGAGTCTGTCAAACTGAACTGACAGCTGCCATCGATATAGTTCTGTTCACATGAACCATTAAGCGTAATCCTTCGTAGCACAGTGCTTACCACCGCCTTAGCATGCATGAGCCCTGCATTCTGCCCCCAGAGTGTCTATGTGTTCCGCATTGTTCTCACAATAAACAGTGACTGCTTCCCTGAACAGCATTAACCGGTTGGGCTTTGTAGCGGAGAATATGTTTACTGTTAGGTACGGACTGAACATACTAAAACTCTGCATTCTGCCCACAGAGTGTATCTGTGTGTTCCGTATGGTTCTCACAGTAAACAGCGGCTGTTTCCCTAAACAGCATTAACCGGTAGGGCTCTGTAGCGGAGACGTAATGTCTCCTGTGAGGTACGGACTGTACTTGTATATATTATGCAGATGAATATTGGCCGATGTCTAGCCCGAGATTTATCCCGGGACCCCTTGAATACGAAGCAGAGATACCGGATTCAGCCGGACCAGGATACAGACCGGTGACGGGCTCTTGTGGGCACGATAATGAACATTTTGGTTTTATGAATGTCAGGGAGTTCTTGAATAGAAGAACGACAATGAGCTGGAGATAGCAAGTTTGGTGGCCAGTGTGTCACAGGGATGTACACCCCTTGCGGGTAAGCGTGTGCAAAGCAAGAGAATACGGGACCATAGGGTAAATCAGAGCTGTCGGTACCGTTTAGTGTGTATGAGGCAACTTCACACCGCCTACCAAACTGCATGCCACAATTGGTGAATTACAGCGGCCGAATTAAACAATAAAACAGCTACACAACTAACTCTCTGGCAACAGGACCGAGGCTTCATCATCCTTCCCCACGGCACGCAGTTCATAACCAGGAAGATTCCACTTACAATTAAAGTAAAGCTCTGCTTGCTGCATGCTTCAGACTGGTTTCTTGCTTATCTTATGGATGGAGGCGACATATTCCTTCGAAACGTCGGTTGGATTTCAACGGATTACAACGCGTTATATCCAAGAACTTCCTATATCCACCGCTCTGAGTATATGAAATCCAAGAAAGTAAATTTGTCCCTCTGCTTGATTAAGTTCCACACTCCACACACTAGGTGGCGGTGAGTGGTCAGCTTGACGCCCCGGCCAGTTTACCCCTGTGATATGTCCAGCGGTGCCCATTGTTAGGGGCTGATTAGACTGTACGGACGAGCTTGACCCTGTGAAGACAAGAATCTCTGCCGGAAATGGAGCCACAGGCCTTCCCTAGCCCTGTCACTATACCGACTGAGCTATCGTAGCTCCCCGGGCTCCATTTCGATGTTATAAATAGCAGTCTTCTGCAGGACCCCTCCGCTCAAAAATTCTACATCCATGTTTTCCTCCTCTTTCTAAGTAGACCCACACCTCGTCTGAGTGTTACAGCACTACGTGACCTGAATTGCCCACTTCTTCCTGGTATTTTTTTAGTTCTTCGCATTCTAACTCCTGTGATTTTGCCTTCTCTATAAAATGAGATACAGTATTGTGGCCTGTAGACCCGTTGCTGGGCAACGACTGCGAGATATCTAAATATGCAACAGCAGTTAGTGAGTAACGGCTTCGCAAACAAGCACACTTCCAAGGCAGCAATTCAACTAGAATAATGAGGAAGACTGTTTTCTGTGCGGTCCGTGCCGAGATGTTATAAGCAGGACAGTTTGTGTCCAGGGTTTAGATTGGTAATCGGGTTTATTGGAAACATACACTTTAACTATAGATAACTACGATAGTCTGTGTTACGAAAACCAGAGATCATTGTAACTACAGAACAAATAAAGTCTTCTTAGTCTCCACTAGCCGTTGCTTGGTAGCGGCTTCCAACGGCGGACGTTTCCCTTCCTCTGGGTTCCCAAACTCTCCCCACACCTCAGCTACAAGCCGCTAACAGCAACTGCTCAGAGCGACTGAACCTGTCAAAGTCAGAGTCACTTTACGACTGGATGTTTACCGCTAATCAGTTCGTCTTGGCGCCAAGCACGTTGAGACTCACGACCAGAGATTTTTTTCAACTGAACCCTTACGGTTACAGACCTATGTAACATTCTCCCTGACGAAAGGATCGATTTGTGTCTTACGAATGTGCTTGGCCGTTGTCAAGTGTACGTATCGCACATGTAGCATGAAATTGGGAATTCTTGCATGTGCACTGTATACAGGCCCTTCGTCAGTCCAGGCTTTGCAAAGCAGATCATGCCTATCTTGCGTATCTCATGCTACGACGGCAGCTTAGTCACTTGAACGGTCGTAAGCTTCACCGCTGCCAAGTTTAAGCCTCTTATCTTTTGCGTCCGACTGCGAACGTGTTCATTCTCGTGATTTCGTGTGACTTCTGCTTGTCGTCTGCACAATTTTGTTATAATAATCGTATACATACGGAACGTTGCAAGCCGTGTGCAAGTCGCGGCCACACCGGTCCGCGTTGGTACATGGTTACTTGGGTCGACTCAGCCTCTAACAGAAATGAGTACTAGGAATCTTCCTGGGGGTCGGCCGGCGCGGAAGGCTGACTTCTTCACCGCCATCTGTGAGCCGATTCTCTAGAAAATGTGGGAGGTTCGACGTCTCACAATCCTATGGGTCTTTACGGCCTGTTACAGGGATAGGTTTACCTTTTTATGAAATTTCATGTATTGTCATGGATGTGGGTTTTGTGTGCGTGACTACAGACGGGGTTTGGATTGGGAAATGGATTTAATAACCACTTATACACACGACTCATAGGCAGAAATAATCACAGCGCCACCGCTAATCTCCACAATTCTCGAACCACCACAGCACCCGCTAAGCCTTTTCCAGCCTGCTGCCGTTGCCTGTCAAAGCCTTTTAAAACTGGAGGTTCTTCAGTTTCACGTAATCAGGTTCTATCTTCAATCTCATGTGCGTAATTCCTCTGAACTTTGTCCTTTGCTTATAACACCTCGGCACGGACCATATAGAAAACATCGTTTTGCTATTGTTGCGTTCGTGTCAATTGCCGTGGGAAAGTATTTAGCGAGCTGTTGCCCAGAGACGGCCGCAGCGCGGACCACAGTAAACACCATTCTTCTATTGTTGCGTGCATATACTCAGCAACGACCGCTGTTTACAAAGTCATCCCTTACTAACGTGTCTGTACACCACATTTCGTTGTGCGACACCCTGTGTGCGGAACAGTTCCTCCTTTCCCGAATCAAATTCAAATGTATTCCTCCCCCACCGCACTGTGTACACTAGGAGCCTGTCGCCCGCAATTCCTATTGGTTGTAACGTGCTTATCGCCCATTTAATGAAGTTGCGACAGACGCCCGGGATAGGAAACATTCCTGGACGATATGAGCTGCACAGTTATGAAAAGTTTAAACCAACATCCAAATGGCTCTGAATATTAATACGTTCCGACTTCACCTGCCGCACAGACACACACGGCGCCGGCTGTTAGACTGGGCAGGGTTTTCGTTTAATTTGTTTTTATTCTGCACAAGGGAAGGAAGGAAGCAGCCCTTTTAAGTCCACAAACCCCACAGAGAAACTTTTAGGTGCAGAAAATTATGCAAACAGTAGGCTGCTAATTTGAAAACCATTATCTTCTAGCATATAACGTACAAGTTCACCTACGTTTCGGAGCAACGTGTTCCCTCCATCTTCAGAGTCTAAGCGTAAGTCACGGAAGCAAGCAGTAAACAAAGTGAGCTGTATTTTTACTTTGTACATATGCAGGTCTCGAAAAAGGGCGAAGTGTTTACACGCGGCTCGATTTTACTGCTTCGTGGCTTACTCCCCGACCCTGAAGATGGAGGCAGTACGTTACTCCGAAACGTCGGTGAACTGCCGAATTCCACGACGTAACATTCAAGATAACAGTAATATTAATAGAGCTGTGATAACCTCAAATCCAAATTGACCTTGGTTTATGTTGTGTTGTTCTTTATACAAACGTTTGAAGCGGGAACTGCCGGTCGTTGATCTGCCTCTAACGAGTCTTAGCCCTAAACTGATACCCAGTTTTCGAAACTTCGTGTATTTTAAACATGTTCGAGACAATGGGAAATGCCAAGAAATTATTGTCACAAAATTTGCACGAATTAAGAATTCGGTCCTCCAGGATGTACAGCCGTGTAGAGAGCCAGATGTTTCGGAGGAACATATCGCTTCCATCTTCAGAGTTTAAAAGTAAACCCTGCGAGAAAACAGGAAAAGACGACAAGATCAGCGTCAGGAGAAGCTGGATTTGGTGCTCTCACCGCAGTAACTGCGAAGTGTGGAGCTGGGCTTGTCGCCAGCTTCTGCCGATTTCCTCCTTGGCTTACACTTCGTCCGTGAAGATAGAGGAAATGTGTTCCTCTGGACTACACGGCTGTACAACCCGCCGTGAGAACGCCAGCTCCAGCTTCACGGGGCAGTGGACTGATCCTGTGTTTGTGGTTTGTGTAGTGACGCCGGGAGCAGCTCAGGTAAGGTGATGAGCAGTCACTTGCAAAACGTGCGGAAGGAGGCAGCAGGGAGTTACTTCTGGCTGTGTACAGGCCAGAGCACGTAACTCCTCAAACCCGAAGGAGTTACCAACTTCTGAAGTAGGTACGGTGTCAGGCTACATCCTTAATAGGTACGAAGTCGTTTAAAGTGTAATTTTCTTGCAGGCTGCTTGCAGTATATTGCAATTAAGCCGTTGTGCGCCATTTCCTTTCTTAATACAAGAAAATGCTTAAGCGAAGTGCCTCGACGTTGCATCTCGGGTAACGAATTGCGCTCTGCAGCTCGTCTCCAGCAATTAATTGGACGCTTCGCGCTTCGGTGCCCTGTTGCACGTACTCGGGGCGTCTGGGTCCAGCAACAACGGTAGATAGTTTTACAGACTTGAAGCATCTAAAAGGGTAATTCTATTGAGGAACAAAAATCAGTTCAGTGAAAACAGAAACCTAGCAGGATGGTACAGCGTTAACGCTCTTACACTTATATTTGAGGGCGCTTGGTTCGAATCTCGCCCAGGAACTGAAGATTATTACTGTAACAGATTTGCTCAAAGAATTGTTAGGAAACGGCTCGATAAACACCTCGCG
The DNA here is from genome assembly GCF_002891405.2 of Cryptotermes secundus. Lineage (NCBI taxonomy): Eukaryota > Metazoa > Arthropoda > Insecta > Blattodea > Kalotermitidae > Cryptotermes > Cryptotermes secundus. Next base: position 375,195 of record NW_019727443.1, read on the forward strand.
ATACGCGAACGCAACAATATTACGACGGTCAGCGCGCCAATAAGTTGTCTGGGCGGCGGTCATGTGATGTGTTTTCTGTGGGTCCAGCCAGCGCACCAATGGACTGACGAAATAGCGAGCACGTGACATGTGTTTTCTGTGCGTGGTCCGTGCCGAGGAGTAATCTTGAAGATATTCGGCGCTACAACGCAGTTATAGAATGAGACCGGAGAGGTGAAGTCAGCCACGGAAGTTCTAGTAGAAGAATCAGAAGTCGGCCTGTGAAGGCTTTATGTGTGCTGGCTTTCCTCTGCTAACCATCACCGCAGTATTGTTCGAAACTGATCTATCATCGCTCCCAAAAGTGTGCCTCAGCCCTGATCACGCAGCGCATTATCACATCCTGAGTCCTTAAGCTGGGAACTTCGCCTGTGACCCAGCACTTGGCCGGCTACAGATGTGACGAAGTTAACTCTTTTTAACAGTCACATGGGGAAACTCTGACGTCATGTTTCTCAGATGTTTATCGTTCCCCTTGACAAACCGCGCGCCGAATCGCTTCTGTAGCAGGAGAACCCATGGAAACCGTTCAACTTGCAGTTTGTATGTTGGCCTGCATTTCAAATGTATCGTCACGTGATTGACTACAGACGGGGTTTGGATTGGTAATCAGATTTATTGTACTCGTAAACAAATAATTCCTTCACTTGACAGATCACTAGCACACAGACTAGTGTTCTCAGTCGCGGTCTTCACTGCGCTGCTTGGTAGCGGCTTCCAACAGTGGACACTCCTCTGCTCCAGGGCTCACGTCCTCGCAGGCTGGCGACCACCTCACACCAACCTCCTGCTTTCTAAATACTGTCTCAAAACTCCACCGTAATAGCAGCTGGCTCTCAATATGTAGCCCGGCACAGGCCACACAGAAAACACCGCTTCCAACAGTTAATGCATTGTTGCGTGTTACACAGCGTTACCTAGTAATGACTGTTTCTCTGGCTCCACAGTTCTTGCTTTCAACAAATATGCCACAGTTTTATTATCTGCCTAATTCCCTCTTTCTTGAGGGGCTAATAGTAGTCGCTCAGCTGGTCACAAACTTCAATGTCATGTCGACAAGAGCGAATAATTTGTCCATATTATGAGCCAAATGAATCCAATCCTCATCCTCACAAAAGATTTTTTCTTCAATATCCATTTTAATATTATCCTCTGTTCTATGTGTGTATCTGTCGAAGAATATATTGCATGGACGCGCTCAGGATTTTCTGTAGGACAGAGAAACTAGTTTTAAAAAACAAGGGGCACCAAATTTTGTCTACACATTTACCGTGAATCCGTTTCAATCTGATTCTCCCGATCGCTTCAGTGTATTCAAGAAATAAGAATATGATCCTAAAATATTTATTGACCTTCCTTTCTTAGCCTATTTCCCTTATTTTGAAAACCTTAATTTAGGCTTATGAGATCACCTTGCTGTCTGTGTGTCTGTGAATCATCCTCCCATCAACTTTTGAATGCCTGAACAAATCTTTACGAAACTTGGTACGTATATCATGGCACCTGAGCCTATCTCTTCGGCATACATCATAAATCCCTCCCATCAGTTTGTGTATCTTGCTAGGTAACGGCCCGGTAAACACGTTCCCGCTGCAACGAAGAATTGTTGCGTCGTTTTCTATGCGGTCCGTGTAGTATCAAGGAAAGTGTGCTATTAGTTCTTCCCAGATCTTCTTGTTTTAGTTTGTTATTTCGAAACTCTGGGTTGGGGGGGGGGCGGCAGATGCCTGCCTTGCGCCTCCCCCTCAGCCGAGCATTGGCGTGGCTTGCCCGCCGCGCGGTAAGACTGTTATGTGCAGAGGAAGTTGGGCGCGTAGCGCGTGGAAGTTTTGTTACGAGATTGCAATGCAAATGCGGGGAGAGCAGATATACTGACATGACAGCTGATAATGGGGGTTCAAGCCCTGCACATACGTTTCGAGCAGGCTGCCATAGCGGTTTGTTTCTGAATGTACTGGGTTCGAATCTCTGCCGCGATACAGGCTAACTTGACTGGGTTCACTTCGTGGTTTTCTTTAATTCTTTCAGGAAACTGAAGCACCTGAACTAGGCCATCACTGCCACTTCCTTCCAAATCCTTTCCAATTCATCATTCATGAACCACCGTATCATTCGACGTTACCCAAACCTGTTACTGGGCAGCGTGGGCGGTGGGACATGCAGAATGCAGAGAAAATTTAATTCGGAAAACCTGAAGGAGAAAGAACGCTGGTGGACGGCCAACCTATATATAACAGGATAATATTAAAATGGACCTGGAAGAAATATTGTGTAAGGGTGTGGATTTCTTTCATCTGTCTCAGGATAGTCCGGGGTTTGTGCCGTATATACATCTTCTGGTGCCATGATGTGCACAGAATTTATTGACAAGATGAGCGACTACTAGCTTCTAAAGTTCTCTATCTTCAATTTAAGTAGTTCGAGAACAATGAAAAGCATTAATGGGAAAATGTACATAGAAATCAAACTCCGTACACTGGAACGGTTTACACAATAGAACTATGAAAATATTCATTTTTGTTGGATATGACGTTATCGTGGCTGTGGCTGTGACATGACGCCGTGTAGACTTCATAGAGTGTACCGACGTTTCGTAGAAACTTATTCTCTCCATTCTCAGGGTCTGAGTAAGCAAAGCAACCATCAAGACTCCAGAGCTGCTAGCTTCCGCTGTGAAGACGTAGGCCATATGTTCTTCCGAAACGTCAGCTAACTTAGAGTAGAACAGACGGTGTCATATGCCGATGAGATTTGAATCCCCAGCGTTTCGAAAATTTAGTGCGGCTGCTGGACCATTCATAACAGCCTTCCGTCGTGTATATGCGTGTACATGCTATATATATGCATGTCTTCAAAGGAAGCAGCCATTCTGAAATGTCAGAAGCGGCATTAGCCTGATTTTGTGCCTTTGTTTCTCTCTGCCAGCCTGACATTTACACAGAACGGGAGGTCTAAGCACCAGGAGTCTCATGCCGCAACAAGGCTCTCAACAGTGAATCAAAAGGAGAGACGAGGTTGTAGTCCGGATTCGAGACTCCTCTTAAAGTTTTGTAACAGGAAATTTTACGGCAAATAATGGATACCCTACCCCCAAATCCCCTTGTCAGTTGTACGTAACTGATTTTCTGGCGTTTTCACAGCCGACGTTCACATCTGAAGACATCTTCTAAATAAAGAACCGAAGAAGAGACACACCGTGTTTTCGTGAAAAGCGGTCCACTCCGGAAATACACAGCAAATCCTCGTTATAACGGACCGCCAGCGTCGCCAGGCTGTCCGTTATAGCCGAGTGAAAGGGCATTCACTGATTCGAACTACATGGAAACACATAAAACACAGTAAAGCTATCATTGCAACAGGCCGTGGAGGCCCATAGAGCGGTGAGACGTCGAGGCTCCTACATTTTCTAGACAGTCGGCTCACAAAGACGGTGAGGTTGTCAGCCTTACGCGCCGGCAGCCCTTTAACCCCCAGGAAGATTCCTGGTACTCATTTCTGTTAGAGGCTGTGTCGACCCCAGGGACATAGTGCGGCTGGAAGGATTAGGAAAATTGAAAAAGTCCACCTCATCGAGCTTCGATCCAGCAACCTTTCTGCTTGTAACATAGTGTTTTTATTTTGTGGATTCTTTTTTAATTTAAATACTTCTCTGGCTACGAAAATTTTAGTGTCTCAGCTTCACTAGAAACTGGCAATTATACACGGCCAGATTTGTGCGTCATATCTGCTTCCGTCGTAGCGAAGGTTTGCTCCAGCGTGCCAATATAGACGGAGCTCCGGTCCAGAGGAGTTACTTCGTTGCGAGTAAAGTTACTGAAGCCATCTGCAAAGAATTCATGATAAGACGGAGTAGCGGCTTGATGAGGTGGCCCGAGACAATGTTCGGTGTTGCAGCGCCGAGCCCACACAGTTCCAGGAACAGGAGGGCTAGCAGAAAATAACACCGACGTTCGGGGAAAGAGTTCCAAACTGGGAAGGGCAAACTCATTACGTGTGGGATATGAAAGTTGTGTGAAGTTTGTCTCAAACATCTGCGAGATTGCGTCATCACACAGTGACGTACCTCTTTACATAATCTTATGAAGTCACTACCCGCTGGTTTCAATACATTATGACATGTGGACACGTTGCCAAGTAACGGCTGTGTAAACAGGCGACAGGACAACGGCCGTTTCTAGGGAACACTCTGCGGACACCGCGGCAACGAGAGAACACGAAATAATAGAAGATATATTCTCTGTGCGGTCCGTGTCCGGGCTATATAACGAGGACTAGTGAGACAGTGAGTCGTATGGAGCTCGGAACCAAGAATAACTGTGCTGATGAGGGCCATCAGCAATTTACATGATTTGAGTCAATTTTCCATCGTCGTGGAAGGCGACGAAAAGGGAACCCAGTGCCTGCCGATTCCTCATCCTAAACTCTTCTATCCTGAAGAAGGAGATAGCATGTTCATCCGAAACATCGGTATCTTCTTGCAAGAGTGCGCGACGTAACAGTCTCAATAGTAACAACCTCGAAAACATCAAAACGTAAATATAATTTGAGTGTCTCGAGCTGTTACATGTGGACAGACAGGCCAAGAGGCGCAGGTTCGGATCTCTGCGGACACGGAGGAGTTGTCTGGTCAGAAAGCAGTGTCCGTCTGTCCAGGGAGAGGCCTCGTTGTGTGCAAGCAATAAAACCAACAGCGACTCAGAATTCAGATTCCTGTCCGTATAAATATTTGAACGTCATTTTTATTTATTGCCCATGGCTGGAGGATACGAGCGCTTAATCTCAGCCGAAGCGCGGCCGGCATTCGAAACCATCGAAGCTATCAACGCGCACTTTACCGCTCAGCCGTACAATCGATTTATCTGGCTAATCGAGAGAAACTCGTCAGTGGTGTCACATCTGCTCGATCTGTTTTTATGATCGGCCGTCGGGCTCGGACAAGCTCCAGCCGCAAGCGTTCATATGTAGACACTGCGCGTGCGCAGCGATCACTACAGTGAATCCTCGTTATAGCGGACCCGGATATAACGGACAAGATCTGGCTGTGTGTAGTTGTGAACTTTTAGTAGATATAGTGAGGCACTAAGAAAATTTTATAGTTAAAAATATATTTAAAATGAAGGACCCCAACATAAAGACATATATGCAATTGCATAGTGTGTTTCTGTGTTTATTCCGTGTGTTGGCTACGTAACCTAAGCTGTAAAGGTAAATTTGTTCCTGTGCTTAATTAATTAAGCACTACGCCATGAAGGTGAATGGGGGGAGTGGATGTATATATCCACGTTTTCTTGACCTTGGCGCTAGTTGGGAAAATGAAGAGCAGAAGAATGGGTGGAGGGGGACAGTAATGAGGAAACTGAGACAATTTACGCTAAGTAGCAGAGAGTTTTATTTCTTTAGAAGGTGCCCAGGCTTCGCCCGTTCTTCCTGCTCATAAGGTCAGTATGATAGTTAGCAGCAGTGGCTTGAGGCAGGAGCGCGCGGTTCCTCTCCTGCCATTACATCTGGAACCTGCAATTTAACCAGACTATATCTAAAATTTTAGTTCCTACCGCAAAAGATAACCACCTCGGCCCCGTCATGAAAACCAACCAGTTAACGCTATTCAGGACAATAATTCATGTTTATTGTTAGAATCATGACGAAACTCCCAAATGCTTTGTGTGAACAAATTGCAGAGCTTTTAATGCTAAAACAGGTTATATATATATATATATATGGTTACCATCGTGCATTAAAAAGATTAAGAATACTCACGCGTAAAGGATTAAAGATGTAAAGTCCGTCTGCTGATCTCTGTGCAGACTGCACGCTCTACGGCGAAGTAGGAGAAGTTATCGCTCCATCACGGGGCTTTGAGATTAGTTACAGTTCGTGCTTTTGGAGCTGCGTCGGGGTCGTGCATGAGGAAAAAGAAAGGGGCAGTAGTTGAAGCCGTATTGTGGGAGGGAGGAAGGGTGGCGCACTGTAAGTAAGGCCCCGCTACAACCCACCGGACAGCGTGTAAGTGAGCAAACATTTGCAACTTGTATGTCTAATTGTTCAGGGCTAACTTCTTGCTTCCGCTTGATGACGGTGAGGATACGTGTTTCAGACGAGATTCGAACCAGAGTCACCTGTCCCGTTCATCCTCCATCGACAGTATTGTGGAGGCGGCATCGGCGGGTTGGGGCGACCAGGAAACCAGCAGTAACACGCTCCAGCCGCCGCGACGCCTGCCGTCACCTCTCCTGCACCGACCGGAGCGACCCGTGCTACTGGTGTCCCCATCAGTAGGGCGCAGGATGAAGGGCCAACGGGCCGTCACAGGTAGGCCTTGCTCTAGAGACACTGGGCCATATGGTCCTCAGGATCTGACGTGGCGCAAGGGTTGACTGAGTGGGGGTGGGTCTCCAACGCTGCCCTGCTATTGTAGGTAGGAATAGTGGGGGAGGCCACCCCGTGTGAGCAGTGGCAGATCGGCGGACAGTGCCTTGACGTGGAGACTGCAGCATGTCATTGTGACACATGATTTTGATATTCCAATGAATTATACTGATATGCTAGAATATCCAGGTCCCAGGAGGAAAGGACAGTATCCTGGGAGGTCACAGTGTCGGTCATTCTAAGCAGAAGAATTCACAGCCCGTCAGTGTAACTCTGATAGGAAACGCAGCTGGCAATGGAAACTGGCTTCCTCGTGACCTAGCAACTCTTTTGAAGTTTGCAAACCTGTGGATCACCAAATTATTTCCGGCCTGCAAACCCCTACCCCGTTTTGGAATTCTCCTCAGAGCTTGATAGGATATTAGTGCAGCTACTGTAAACATGACATCTGAACATCTGAAACAGCAAAGAGGACTGTCATAACTGCGCAGGAGCAGTTGGTATTCCTCAAGAGATATAAATTGAAGTTTATTTCCCCTCCTCCTGAACAAGAGCGCAATATGAACACCCCTACAGACCATCACTGCCGAGCACGCGAGTTTCCATTATCGGACCGCGCCTTTGACTGACTGACTCTTCTGCTTCGTTTCTGGTGGTTCTCGTGGTTTTCCTTAGTCTCTCCAAGTAAATACCAATACCGTAACCGAAACAAATCCGCAACCGCTCCGTTTATGTAGTTTGAAAATGGTACCATTGTTGCGAGGTAGCTCAGCTGGTATAGTGACTATGCTACGGGATGGATCACCGACAAGTCGTGGTTTGTTTTCCGGTAGTGGAAAGAAATTTTTCTGTTCCCAGTAACGTCTCACTGGCTCTGGAGCTGTTTCTCCAGGCGTAAAGCGGCCGGTGCTTGAAACTGTCCACTCACCTCCATCTAAAACCGAGATTAAGAGCGGTGGAGCTATGCCTTCACGCCCTCATACATATTCATGGCGTAGTGGTTATTTAATTAAACTCAGGGGTACCTTTACCATGCCGTTCGAAGCTATATATTTTTTCAAGCGTCTCAAAACGTCACAGTAAAAGTCAGAGTTGACCGTAGTGTTGGGAGGAACGAATTCGCAGCGACAAAGCAATGAGCAGTGCTCTACAGCGCGGTGTCACGTGGTACACTTATGCACTGGGCTTCCGGAAGTGTGACCTTGCCCTCCCCTGTCATCTCCTTTCAGTGAGGCAGGTACAGCAGACGCGAACTTTCTGGTACCATCTAGTACACATAGGCCCCTGAAGCTACTACATCTATACGATAGCAGCCGTACACTGAGATATTCATCAGCAAATGAATAAACAGGTAAATAAATAAATAAATACACACATAAAAGAATAATTGAACACAAATTTAAGCTGTTAAATAAATAAATAAATAAATAAGACTGTAAATAAAACAAATTATTTAAAAAACATATAAGCAAGCAAATAAACACACGAGTAAATGAATGAATAATTAATAAAAAGATAAATAAAATATATAGACAGATTTATAAATATGAACATATACATAAAGATTCAAAAGGCAGAAACAAGCCTGTCTCGAACGTCACACGATTAGATGTAGGAAGCCAGCGAGAGGAACAAACGCAGGCACTGTCACGTGACAGATGACGGCACCTTGCACTTGCACTGACAGACAGCTGAATGGGCCCGCAGGAAAAGAGACGTGCTGAAGGAAGTGAGGACACTATCCGGCGCAGCCACGTGGTGCGCACTTGTAAACACGAAAGCCTTAATGGGTGTACTCGATCAGTGCAGTGGACGTTTTTAATCCGTGATTCAGTGATTCACGGATCCTGTTGAACTTCTGTCCCATAAAGAAAGCGCCACTGAATATTAAATGAAGTGTCAGTTGCTAATATTCGAAAAGGGAAATATTTTTCTACGTGACGAATCGACTGAATTGAGTAAATCTCATTACGCGTTACTCGAAACGTATGTGTGAGTGACACTCAAATTCATGGTACCATTCATTTTTGCATTTAGTTGTAGCGCCCGGTATAAAGACAGACAAAGGAAGATAAAGCACGGAAGAAGGACAGGTATAACAGGGAGCGAATCAAATAGACAAATAAGGGACAGAGAGAACATGAAGGAACGTATCTGAGGTCCTCACGCCGTAACTGTGGGATATGACACCGTGTAATCTGGTACGAAAGTATTGATGCTTCAGAGGAGCATGCGACAATGAATCCTGAAGAAGGGAACACTGCGTTTCTCCGAAATGTTAGTACGTATCTACCAAATTACACAGCGTAACAGAATGGGTTTGCGTAGCAGTAAAGTTCTTGATTTGAATTCTGGGATGCTCGGTTCGAATCCCGGCCGGAACTCCGACCATCTTGACTCGTGATTGTATTCAGGCCCTCCAGCAAAAGCCAGGATAGTACCGCGATTAGTCCACGGCCCAACCTTTCGTGATATTTTCTAATTCATATGCATTCTGCATAATGAGGAGCTTCACAACTTGTCCTCTTCTCCAAGTGTAATTAGAATGATCGAGTCAAGAATGAGGTAGGCAGGACATGTAGCATGAATGGGGGAGACTAGAAATGCGTATAGGATATTGGTGGGAAAGTTGGAAGGAAGAGACCACAGGGAAGACCAAGGCGTAGGTTGGCGGACAAAATTAAAATGGATCTTAGAGAGATAGGATGGTATGGATTGGATTGATCTGGCTCAGGATAGGGACCAGTGGAGGGCTCTTGTGAACACGGTAATGAACCTTCGGGTTCCATAAAGTGCTGGGAAATTCTTGAGTAGCTGCACAACTGGCAGCTTCTCAAGAAGGGCTCAGCTCCTTGAATGAATGAATGAATATTCATTCTACTATTCGAAGTCATATGGCATATCTGAACGACAGCGCCTTAAAATGAGGAGTAAAAAGAATATACGGCGGCATATCCCAGAAGGCAGTAATCTTAAAACGGCAGGTTTTGTTCTCCTTACATAAGATAGCATGATAAATTTTCCCGGGGTTTTAATTGGAGTTGCGAGAAATTTTTCGAGCACGATAAACGCCTGCATAAACCTTCGAGCAGACCCGCCTCACTCCAGAGTCGGAGAAGTTGCCGCCCACTAAGGCGGGTAGCCCAAAGTGCTCTAGCATATTGCAAGTGGACACAGACAAGGCTTTGAGAAATATTGCCACGTGGCACTGCGGCGTCACGCTTCGTGTTCACCACACCCCACTACCCTCACCACCCCCTGCCAATTGCATGCCCGTTCTTACTGACCAGGGTATATTTGAGGATCTTACGGTGATGTCTGCGTTGTAACCCAATGTAGTTCGGATACACCCCGACGTTTCGGAAGAACAAGCTGAACCCAGCCTGCAACCTTGTTCTCCCAGTTCTTTGCATTATTTATTTAACATTTCGACCCTGAAGATGGAGGCGAGTTGTTACTCTGAAACGTGGGATTGCCTCAGATCTACATGGGGCTACAATCTGGAGGACCATACTCTGTAGAAACATGTTATGTCTATATGCTTATAATTTGGGGCACGATTATTTAAAATGTGCCGGTCACGGTAGCCGAGCGGTCTGAGGCATGTACTGTCTTCGTGGGTTCGAATCCTACTCAGGGTATGGATGTTTAGTGTTTGTGTATGTGCGCTTTTCTGTGTTTGTGTACAGGTAGAGGCCTTGCGACGAGCTGATCACCCGCCCAAGGAGTTTTACCGAATGTTTAACATCTAGTAAACCGAAGTGAAACGGAGAGTTTCATGGAGGTAGGCCTAGGCCCAAATTGGGGCTGTAGCGCCACAGGGAAAAAAAATATTTAGAATGTGTCTTTCTTTTTTCTCAATATTGATTTCCTTATACAAATCTAGGGTGGGGGGGAGATGCGTGCGTTCCGCCCTCTCCCCCGCCCTCAACTGCTGACCCGACTTCCAGGCGTGTGACATTTAGCCTAAATTAAATTCTCTAAGGGGGTATAGAACCACTTTCGTTTTGTGTAACCCCTCGACTCGGTGCGCTTGGTGTTAGGATTCTGAGAGCAATGCATTGGGCCTAAGAGGGAGGAAGTGGCAGGAGCCAGCGGAGCTTCATCATTTGTACTCCTCACCCCAAATCGTTAGGATAAGATGGGCAGGGCATGTGGTACGCATGGGACAGAAGGGAAAGTCATTGATGGCTTTAATGGAAAGTATTAAGGGTTAAGGGGGGGAGAATTTGGTTGATATGGGCGTAAGCGTTAGGATATTATTAAAACAGATCTAATGAAAATAGAATAGGAAGATATTTATATATCTTGCAGCGATTATTTTTCTGTTCGATCGCCGGTTTGTCACCGCAGAAGCGTTGGTTCAATCCCAGGGCCATCTATGCGGGGGGCAGTGTTAATATTGGGTCAGATGTTGTTCTGGTTAGTTCATTCTCTCGTCAGTACTCCATATCCGTCACCGTCTGTCATTGTTTGTCATCGTTAGCAGCGGTTGCTGTAACGGCATGTCAGCTATCATCACCCGTGTGAGCTGCTGTCATCTTCATGTCCGTCGCAGGGTACATTGCTTGGCGTACGGACGTAAGGATGCGCCGTCAGCTGTCGTCCTTTTCACGAAAAATGCTTATCTGTAAGAGCTTCTTGAAAACAGCTTCTTGTATTATTTCAGTGTAGGATGTTGTGATTCGATTGTGAATAAAAAGAGGTAAGTTTGTCCCTGTGCTTAACTAATTATGCACTACGCCATGAAGGTGTATGGGGAGTGGATGTATAGATCCACATTTTCTTCACCTCGGCACTAGCTGGAGGTGAATGGTCAGCTTCACGCCCCTGCCGCTTTACCCCTGGGGAAAGAGCCCCCTGTACCCATTGGATAGGAGGTTGTGTGGACCCCAAAGCCGTTCTGGATGACGTGGAGAAAATTGTTGACTCTACCGGGACTCGAACTCCGACCCCTCGGTCGCCCAGCCGGTAGCTAGTCGCTATACCGACTGAGCTATCCCGGTGCCTGATTGGATTGTGAGTGCGTACTTTTACATATGTCTGTATATTGCGTTTTACATTGTAAGCACAAAGTTGAGTGAGCCCTTGTGAATGCGACATTAAACGGACGTTTTGAGGGTCTCATGCAGTGGCTCCGAAACGCACTAGCCTCAGGAACGTGACGTCACTGATGGCTACTTTCTACTTCCTTGCCCGGCATATCCTTAGCTTCTGCATAAGGAGGCAGTTTTGTACCCCGAAACGTCGGTATTCTTCTACCAGACTGTATGGTCCTCACATCCCAGAAGATACAGCTCTTGATAATCACCGACGCTCTAACCTCAAGGTCACACAGTAATAAGCTTTCGGACTTTCTTGAACAGCAAAGTATTCTGTTATCTGACCTTTGCGCCATCTTGAGGCAGTGACGGGAACTCGATAAATTCTGTTTTCATCACGCGATACCGCAGAGCTCGTCCTGCAGGCTGACTACTGGAGATGTGCGTTGCTGTAGACATTGTGTGCTCTGTTAGGTGGAGTCTGTCTCCAGGTCACACCGCCTGCCATCTGCCCACCGAGCCACCTGCGCCCCGCGAGCGGAAGGGATGTGCAGGAACACAGGTCGCCAGAGCAGACACCTCCCATTCCTAGAAGGACGCACCCAAATGTTATCGTCTGTTTGCTCTTCGTAATTCCGCGCCGTGAGCAGAAAGTGCCGGGCAGTGGCTACCCGCTGGGACGAGAGCAAGCCCTTACGTGGACACTCGTGCTCTTCCATAGCTCAGGCCGCTAGTCGCCCGGGTTCGAGCCCGGGTCAGGTCATGTGGTGGCGCTGGGACAGGTTTTCTCCAAGTACTTCGGTTTCCCCTGCCAATTGTCATTCCACCGACTGCTCCATACTCATCCTCTACCATCCGGGGCTGGTACACACGNCCTTTTATTCATGCCCAAGACTTACTACGATGTTCACAAGAGCCAGCTGAATCCTGTCCATGCCCTCCCGCCATTTTCTTTGCTACGTCCCTGAAGCAAATTCCTTCCTCAGAAACATGGCGCCGCTCAGATAGCCAAGAAATCGCCCGCCCTTTATGGGACATGGAAGTTCGTTACCGTGGGCGCAGTCCTGAGCCAGATGAATCCAGTCCATTCTCTTTCAGCTAGCGCACGAAGCCACTGGACTCTGCAGACAGCTGTATCCTCTAGAAGGGCGCTGTCAAGGTCACAGTCGCTCGGAGGGACCCGGCTGAGAGACTAGACTCCCATCTGTGTGCGGCTCAGGTGCAGGCAATATTTGTCTTTCTTATTTCCCCCAGAGCATGTTTTGATGCAGAGTGTAAGCTGTTAGGTGCTGTGTCACCCGCCGCAGTTGTGGCTGTCACGGAGGAACATATTGCCTCCATCTTCAGGGGTGAATAGTAAGACAAAGGTAGCGAGCAATATCTTGCTGTGGCTTAGTCTTCGACCTTGTAGATGGACAAAATATGTTTCCCGAAACGTGCGTAAACTTTCATAAAACTACACGGCGTCATATCCCAGAATATACTACTGCCTTCTCTTTCTGTTTACTTCCGTGTAAGCGAGTGGTCCTACCGACTAACAGGCTCCAAGGAGCATTCAGTACTTCAGCCGACAAATTCCCAGCACATTCGGAAGCCGAAGGTTCATTACCGTGTTCACAACAATTGCCCAACTTTCCTGGGACTATCATGTTTGTCAGCAGACATGACACAAAAAGAGGGAGTGCCTGTCTTGGGGCGGGGGGAGAGGGGGCGGTAGAAAACTGGATCCCGCGTGGAGCTGGCCGCTGTGCTGCTTGCTGACTGGTCGAGTGGCTGGCTTACTGTACCTGCCTGCTACCTGCTGGAAGTCACCAGCCAACAAAGGAACTGTTCGGGCTCTCGGTAAGAAACGCGATTGTGGTTAAGTTTTCTGCGTAAATGCGTGTGTTTCGATATGTGCCCTGAGATGGGATGACTGTAAGACATCTGTGGACGTGTTGCCCTGAAATGGGCTGTACGGGTGAACGTGGCGAGTGCAGACAATGCAGTGAGGAGAGGTTACGTTTACTCACGCTTAGCAATACGTTTAGGATAATATAAATGCCTAACATGAGCAATGAATTTCGTGTGAGAGAATGGTTGCCATGGACACAGGACAGTAAAGAGAATGTGAACAACGAACCTCGTGTAACGCTCTCGTCTGTACGCAAAAGAAAATGGCAGGACTACAGAGTGAGATGTAGCTAAAACAGTGTTTAATTTGTGAGTTTGAAGCAGGTGAATTTCTCTTGCGTTGAGGACGTATGGAATGTTTACAAAGTGACATGTGGGCTTGTGTGGCGTGTAACCTGAGCCCGTTGCCCCGTGCGTGCTTCTTGTGATGGATGGCGTTGTCTGTGTGTAATAAAGTAATGCTTCGATGAGAGGAGTATCTTGCGGTGCCAGCCTTCGAATCAAGGTAACGGGTGAGTTCAATGCGTTTTTCTTTTTAAGTTTGACTGTTAAACCTTGTATTTGAATGTGGGACATCAACATCATCAAGTAATCAAGGAGTTGGGCCCCTTGCAGACCGTGTGCGGCCCCATCCGCCCAGTTGTCTCTACAGAGGACACCCCCGCTCCCTTGTAATCTTGTAACAGTTTTGGAAGTTGGTTCCCTTGCATTCTGTCGACATGCTGAATGCAGCTGGTTTCTTGTTTTGAAGTCTCGGGGTTTCTGTGTTTTCTGTCGTGTCCGTTCTGTCAAAACTTCCGCCTTGTTATATTTCATTTCAGCTGCTGCAGTTCTGATTTCGTTTCCTCTCTCTTGCTTTCTCTTGCTTTCTTTTAGCCGTGGAGGTTTCGCTCCTGTATAAAATGCAGTTAAATCTGAGATTTTATAATTTTGATTTGTTTCATCCTGGTCCGTCACGCTAACAATATCACAAGAGGTTAATCAGTTCCGTCCAGTGTGACTAGTAAAGATTTGTCTTATTTCAGTCCTTCATCCCTTGCGTGTTTCGGTCTTCACAGACCATCCTCAGAGGGGCATCAGTACAGTCGGAAGCCACTATTGCAGTATGTGTTTGAATGCTAGAATGTATGCATGCAGTGTTGATAAGATACAGTGGATATGAAGACTAATGTTTTAACAACTACAGAGGCTGTCTTAATATGTTAAATTATTTACAATTAGTTTGTTAAGATTTCTGTTGGAAATTGTAAACCAAGTTGGTTCGTGTCTTTTTTATTATTTCTTCTCTTGAAGGGGGCCAAACTTGTACCGTGTACCGTGCTTAACCTGTTATGATGAGATTTTATACATTATTATTGTAGTGTGCATGGTCGAGTGGAGGTGAAACTCCACATATTTTAGCCTCGAAGATCGAAATGAGGGGTTACCGACAGCGAAGTTAAATAAACGTGTTAAAGAAATAGGATTGGGTGGTGTGGATTGGATTCATCTGGCACAGGATAGGGACTATTGGCAGGTTGTTTTGAACACGGTAAAGAAATTTCGGATCTCGTAAAATGTTGGCAAATTCTTGTGTAGCCGAGCGACTGGCCTCTGCTCTGTGGATTTGGGTAGGCAGGTAGCGTTAAATGAACACGGCACGTCTGAACGCACCGCCGTTACGCAAGCCAAATGCTGCAGTTGCAATGCGTATCAGGAGCTTGCAGCTTCCGGATTCACGGCTGTAACTAACGAACCGCTGGAGCCAGGACAGCGAAACTTTGTACGCAGATAGCTAGTAAACATACCAGGAATTACGAACATGGCGGCAGTGCGAAACTTTGAAGTTTGTCCCCGACCAATTTAACGTAACCTGACAAAAGCTTCCACACAGAAAACTCAAGTAAAACAATCACAGGATTAGTATAATCTGCCCAAAATTTCATTGCGCATGCGTCATCGACAGATAATGCCATAAATATATTTGTAACATTCCTTCACGTTGTCCAGATCGGCTGTGGAGTTCACCCAGCCTCCTATCCAATGGAAACCGGAGGCTCTTTCTCCGGGGGTAAAGAGACCGGGACGTGAAGCTGACCACTCACCTCCAACTAGTGCCGAGGTCAAAATATGTATCTATATGTCCACTCCCCCATACGCCTTCATGGCGTAATGCTAAATTTGTTAAGCACAGGGACAACTTTACCTTTACAGTGAGAACTGAAAAAGGCCAGGTAACTCAGTCGGTATAGCAACAGGCTACGTGCTCGGCGGGAGCAAGAGATTTTTCCCTATTCTCCAGCATCCAGACCGGCTGTGGAGCCCTCACCCAGGTTCCTATCAAATGGGTACTGAGGGTTATTTCCCCTGGGGATAAAACGGCTGGATCGTGAAGGTGAGCACTCACCTCCAAGTACTGAGGACAAGAATGGTGGAGCTATACATTCATTGCCCCATACGCCTTCATGACATGATGGTTAAGTACGGGAACAGGGCCCGCCACAGCAGCAGTCCGTGCAAGGAAACTGCGCATGCCCATCATTCGTAATCTAATATTGTTCGGGACAGTGAGCGCGTAATTAGCTTTTCAGTCGAGAAAACGGGAAATTAGGCTGTGACATGGAAGTGACAGACAGACAGACAGACATCTTATTGCATCCGCGTCAGACCACGTCTGTATTTTTGTTTCCATTAGACAGAAGGAAAAGCGAAGAGAAGACAGTTATCGCGCGCTCGCTTTGCTTGCAGCATGGAAAGAAAAAAGGCAAACTTGTCTCTCGGAATGAAATGGATTTAATAATAAGGGCGGAAGATGGAAGATAAGGGAGGGTGAGGGGAAATGCATTGGTGTTGGGGCGGAATGCTTCCCTATGAGAGTGACTGCACGGGCAAATATGGGTCGGATGTGTTTTTGTGTGACACGCTTACATTTTTATTGAATTTTAAAATGTAACGCCCCGTGTAATATTCCTGTTTTATGCTTTGCTTGTGCTGTTTGGGCCGAACGAACGGAACACTCAAACACGCTGGAACCTAGTGACGTTCAGCCTCGGGATGTTAACAGCCGTGCTCTGCCCACAATTCATTAATCTGAGTTCAGTGCTGCTAACTTCGCACACTTGGAACTAAAATGTCCCACTGGGTAATTACTCTAAATCTACAGAGCTGAGTCCTTGACAAGCCGCCAGTTGCGCAGCTACTCAAGAACTTCCCAACATTTCACGGAACAAGAAGGTTCATTACCGTGTTCACAAGACTCCTCCACCGGCCCCTATCCTGAGCCAGATCAATCCAGTCCATACCACCACATCCTCTCTCTCTCTCTCTCTAAAATCCATTTTAATATTATCCCAAGTACGTCTAAGACTTACTAATCGTCTCTTCTCTTCAGTGTTTCGAACCCAAATCATGTACGCATTCAGTTTTCATCCGGGCGTGCTACATGCCCTGCCAATCTCATCCTCCTTGACTGGGTCATTCTGATTAGTTCAGTGTTTAATAATAAAGGGGCGGGATAGCACAGTCGGTATGGCGACGGACTACGGGCTGGACGACCCGGGTTCGATTCCCAACAGGGAAAGATTCTCTTCACAACGTCTAGACTGGTTCTGAGGCCCACTCAGCCTCCTAACCAATGTGTACTGGGGAATCCTTCCCCTGGGGTAAAGCGGCCCATTCGTGCAGCTGACCACACACTTCCATCTAGTGCCGAGGTCAAGAATGGTCGTGCTAAACCTCCACTCCCCCATATACCTTCATGGCATAGCGCTTAATTGATTAAGCATAGGAAAACTTCATTTTTTCTTTCGCCTTAATGTTTAATAATATTAATTAAATTACTCCAACCTCGTGACTGTTTTTAAATTTGTTTTATTTTTTGGGAAAACCGAAAATTAGATGCACAAAATATATAACAGGAAGAGACTCTGTCGAACGCAGGAAACTTCGGAGGTTCTGGAGAAATTAGCGGGAAATTTATTATGGGGTAGGGGGTTCAAAATTATTTTGGGGTACTTCAAAGATTTGAAGTTTAAACTGCTTAAATCCTGTCCAGGGACGTCCTCTACCATGAAGATTAGGCGAAAATACGTGCGAAGATGTGGAAAAATGTAAAGACAAGCACGCAGACACACCCTCTTCTGTATATGTTAGAGCTCTCCTCTAGGTCCATCTTAACCGTCTGCTTCCCTCTCCTTCAGGCGCGCTTTCCGAGAGATGGGCGAAACGTCGGTTATTTCCGCGACAGCACGTTCCTTGCTCCCTGTTCTTATTGCGAGCTTTTGGATTATGTTACCGTCCAGACTGATGCCAAGTTACAAGCGTTTCGAAACAGTATTCTCTTTCCATCTTCAAGGTAGATTTACTGAATTTGGATGAAGTAATTCCCTTCGAAACGTTACCAGCCTACTAGATTACACAGTGTAGATTTTTTTTATTGCTAGTGGGGTGGGGCTAAGTCCCTTGTACTGCGGCCACTTCTCGCCTATTGTACCAACCCCAGATGATAGGTGAGGGTGATTGTGGAGCAATTGGTGGAATGAAGATTGGCAGGGGAAACCGAAGTACT
The DNA here is from genome assembly GCF_002891405.2 of Cryptotermes secundus. Classification (NCBI taxonomy): domain Eukaryota; kingdom Metazoa; phylum Arthropoda; class Insecta; order Blattodea; family Kalotermitidae; genus Cryptotermes; species Cryptotermes secundus. The sequence goes on from NW_019727443.1 coordinate 393,081, forward strand.
CGGAGAAAACCTGCTCCAGCACCACTTCGTCCACCACAAATCCCACTTGACCAGACCCCGGGATCGAACCCGGGCCGCCGCGGTGGGAAGCCAGCGACTAACCGCTTGAGCTATGGCGCGTCCCTACAGTGTAGGTTAGGCTGATCCTGTGCATCTCGCCCACGAAAACGTATGGGGATTGGAGGAATGTCTCCACGCATTCTTAACTTCAGCACTAGCCCTAGAGAAGAGCCCGCCGTACAATTCTGTATGAGACTGGGTGGACCCAGAGCCAGTCTCGACGCTGTGGGAAGAGAAGAATCTTTTGACCTGACGCGAATCGAACCTCAATCCCTTCATCGTTCATAATCCAGAGTATCACATAATCACCCCCCTGATAACGTCAACTGTGTATGGCTACACGTTTCTCCAGGACCGAAAGAAACCTCCTGTCACAGTGATGTCAGCAGGCGCCTCGAGATCATGCAACCCAAACAGCACGGAAGTTTGCCTGGTTGTCTGCTGCTTCTGAGAACCGCGGTGTATCGATGTCGATGTTCCTTAGGGTTGTTATTAAATTGTGTCACGTTTGTTTCCTGACACAAAAGTAACTGTCAGAAGTTGCCAGTTAATCAGCTCGTCAGCCAATTTTGCCCTAAAACATGTAACTTTTATTCCCGACGTCCATAGTTCGAATCTCGGCCAGAACACTGACATTACCGAGGTTTTTCATGATTTTCTTCAGTCTCCAGGTGAATGGCCGGTTAATACCTTTCAACTGACAACGGTCGATTCTTCCTGAACCTTTCGTGTTAGCCGAATGTGATCATATGCCTGTACCATTCGACGCTGCATAACGCCTCCAGTTGATACAGCGTCGCTGAATAACCTACGAAGCCCAGAGGTTCATTGCTGTGTTCAGTAGGTTCCGCCACTGAGTTCAGTCGTGAGCCACTTGAATCCATTCCATTACAGGCATCTTATTATCTTAAATCCCTTCCATTTACGCCTAGGTCTCCCAAGTGGTCTCTTTCCTTCAGCTTTCCCCTTTCCTACAAACTCGTATCCCGGCGTATCCTCGCGGATATGTTTCGAGCGTCACTGCCGCATGACCAGGAGAGGGGGGACCGACATGGAGGCAGAATCTTGTGGCAGAAGAAGGCGGACTAAACTGGCTCAAAGGGCTTCTAGGAATTAGTATCATCGGCCGCTCTTATTTATATTTAATCATATACATTCATGGAACCGGGATAGCTCAGTCGGTATAGGGACTGATTACGGAGCTGGACGGCCGTGGTTCGATTCCCGGCAAGTGCAAGACCAACCTGACTGGTTCTGGGGCCCATTCGGCATCCTGTTCAATGAGTACCGGGGCTCTTTCCCCGGCGGTAAAGTAGACCGCATGTCTCCATCCAGTGCTCATACTAAAAACATACTCTCTGTTATACACCGATATTGTTAACCCTCTTGTTCGATATCTCACAAAAAACAAACTCCGTGGCCTGTAGTCCGCAAGCGGACAATACCAACCGAGCGGCCGCCGCTTGTCGGCGAAGTTAGCGCCAACTTCAGCGGATAGAGCGTGTCGCGCGGTCAGCGCAGTGGATCCCCACGGCCGTTAATTTCCTTTTTTCTATGCCGGAGCCGCTATTTCCTTGAAATAGCTCCTCAGTTATCCTCACGAGGCTGAGTGGACCCCGTTCCGGATCCACTATTTCTCTGGTAGCGCCGGGAGTCGAACCCGGACCTCAGGAACTGTGACCACTAGACCACAGAGGCGGTCCGAAATGTCACCCAACGTGACTTTATTCCGTCTCCTCGGCGTGCTCCTGTCCTGCTCTGCGCTACGGTCAGCGTTCCTCTGAACCGTCGTGGCCCCAACGGCACTTAATTCTGTTGCGTACTTACCGCCGGCCTCCCCCCACAAACTGACGCACAGTGTCGGCGAACTCCCCTCTATCCACGTGTGAATATCGTCAACGGACGGACAGACAGAAGCCTTGCGATTAATTGTTTAACTTTCCCAGAGTTAATGAAATGAATTCATATTCTCTGAGGGCTGAATTGAATATCAGCAGAAAAGTGAATCCATCAAGCGGAAGTTCATGGAAATTTGTGAACCGGAGTTGCTGGAACGGCTAGCAGAATTGTAAGGAAGGGCTCAGGAAAAGAATGGCCCAAGTCCGTAGTTCCCAGGCACTGTCGCTCTGAGAGGCTCTGGCTCCAGCTTCAAGGTAGAAGAGTGCAGCCGGTTTCTCCACAACGTTGCTAAACATTGTCACTATACAAGCATGTGCGACTGTAAACGGGGTTTTGGACAATTGGATCTATTGAGCCCTCACAGGTCGTAACAACAAATAATTATAACACTCGCCAATTTCTTCAATTTACAAATCACTCCAGCACACGCTAAGTCTTTTTCCAACCTTCAGTGTCTTCACTAGACGTATCCTGGTAACGTTTTCTAAAAATACCTATATTTTTACTTCCGTGCTCACGTCGTTTCTGAACGGCGGCTCTCAACTGAACTATTCCTGCCTCATACTCCCCTCGCACGGACCGAGTACAAAACACAGTTTCCAACCGTACCTCTATTATTGTGCGTTGAGGGGAAGTTGTTTACCGAACCGTTGCCTAGAAACGGCTCTGGTATATTTGCTTATCTCGCGATCGTTGCATAGCAACGGCTGTACACACTACAATATCTACTCAGCTACACGGCGTCAGATCCCACTTTAAAGGTCCCCTCATCTGCCTATAGGGACGGAGGAACTTAATTAATCCTATGGAGATGAACCCTTTTTGAGAAACTGCCAGTTGTGCAGCCACCCAGGAATTTACCATCACTTCATGGAGCCAGAATGTTCGTTCCCATGTTCACAAGGCAGGGAAACTACATGACACTTAAATCAAGACGTCTGGACGTTGGAAGAGGGAGAGAATTGAACCCGGGTCATCCGGAATACGAAGTGCCAAGGTTAAGAATACGTGGATCTATGCATCCACTCCCCCATGCGTCTTCATAGCGTAATGCTTACTTAGTTAAGCACAGGGACAAGTTTGCCTTTTACTTCGATGTTCAGGTGTGCGTCTGGCCTCAGGGAGTTCAAGTGGCTGGAATATGAAACGCGTTGGTGCCCAAAGAAGGGAGTTCCGTTTGATACACCGGGAACTTTACAATTCCTCGTGGTGTCGAGGACGGAGTAGATCTGCCCATTTAAGTTCAGCTCTGAACTGCTCTGTGTCGGTTTTACGTGCAAACCTCGGCTTTCGCGCAGAACAAGAAGTTGACTTGTTGTGGGCGAGTTGAGTTGCGCTGCTCCCGAGCCCCGCTCTGTACAAGTGGACTGCTTAAATTGTACGCACCGTCTGTTCAGCAGACCTCAGGCTGTGCTGGGGGGGGACAAACGTGCCCAACATAGGAGCCGCAGAGACAAGTGGACTGGATGGCGCAGGTGTTTGGACACAGTCTTGCCACGCGGCCGTCGAGTTTTGTGTTTAATCCATTAGCAAAAAAAAAATGAATGGACTAATATTTTTCTTGTAAGGCCACACTGAAAGATTCGCATTCGGCTCGCGAGCCATAGTTTGGCCACGTATAGCATCGAACGACACGAAGACTTTCTATTCTGACTGATGGTTTCATGGTTTTCTTCAGACCCCCTTAAGCAAATGCTGAGATAGTATCTTAAATTAGGCCACAACCACTTCCTCCGACATTATTTACAATTCCTTACCATTTGACGCTGTATTCATAACTTGCACTCTTCGCCAAATACAATTAGATCAAGTCAAGGAGGATGAGATGGGCAGGGCATGTAGCAGGAACGGGGCGAAGACGAATGTATGTAGGGTATTGGTGGAAAAGCCAGAAGGAACGAGACCCCTAGGAAGAGCAAGACGTAGGTGGATGGTTAATATTAAAATGGATCTTAAAGGCGCAGGATGGGGTGGTATGGACTGGATTGATCTGGCTCAGGATAGGAAGTAGTGGAAGGCTCTTGTCTGCTCTCCGCACGGTGCGCAAGTGCTGTGGCCACAGCACGGCGGTAGGTCATTATATCTCCTTTAGGAAGTGACTACGTTTGCGAAGCCGTGTTGTCACACCGCAGGTCCCGTTAAGCACGTAAGGTTGCCTGCCCGAAGTGTGACGTACCCTCGGAGATGTGTCAGGCAGACAGTATACAGTAGCCTTGCAGGGGTAGCTTGGGATTCCCCAGAGTCAGTTGCTCGAGACGCTGGTAATCTGTCATCCAGTCAAGAACATCTCCGCCGCTGATGGAACCCGAAAGTTCTTTGCCGTACTCACAAAAGTCCGCCACTGAATCTTATCATGAGCCAGATAAATCCAGTCCAAATCCCAAAATCCTAGTTCTTTATCATCTATTTAATTCGAGGCGTGATAGCGCTGTTGGTATACTGGCTGGACAGCCGACGGGTTGGTGGTCGAGTCCCGGTAGGGGTAAATTCTTTCTCCTCTCCGCGTCGTCCAGATCGGTTCTGGGCACCTGAACTATTTCCATGGACTCACCAACTAGCGCTGAGGTCAAGAATATGTGGATCTTTACATCCACTCCCCCATACGTCTTCATGGCGATGTGTTTAATTAGTTAAGCATAGAGACAATTTTACTTTCACCTCAGCCAAAAGTTCTTGCCCATCCGGTTTTCCGACGTAAGAATAATGAATATGTGGACTCGTGCAAAAGGTTTCTCAAACGTTTATTCGCCACGCAATGTGAATATGTAGCATTTGCGGCGTGGCCATTGTTCCACGGATCAGTGTGTAGCCAGACACGGCCATTCCGTGCGAACAGCCCTTATTTGAGCAGAGGTTACCAAGACAACAAATTGGCTGCACCCCCTGCGCACCACGCCGAGTACCGTCCCTTTCTCTGCACGCGACACGTTTATCTTGACGCAGCAAGCTACTGACTAGCATTCCCTTACGTACAAAAAGATTCTGCCAGATTTCATTCTCACTCTCCGTTGTCTGAAATTTGGATGCGTTTTTCTAGGTAACCACGCGCTCTACGGCTATGCAATTTGGCACAAGTCTAGTTTAGGATTCCTTCCGTCCACTGAGCGCTTGTATAATGATATGGTTGTAAATAAAGCTTTATTATTCCCAAAAAATAATTTATGACATTCTCCTATTTTAAACAATATTAAAAATAAATTGACATCTGGGAGGTGACTAAAATTTTCCGTCACTCTTCAGTTTTGGTTAAAACTTGACAAAAATGAGGCTCTTAATATGAAGGCCTGTGCGCGTTTCTGCGCGAATCCGTAGCGCAACTTTGCGCAAAGCTGGCTAAATATTAAACTGACTTCATGGAGCTGAGCGCTTCTGGAGAAGCAGCCAGTCCTGCAACTACTCAAGAACTTCCCGGCATTTTGTGGAACCCGAAGGTTCATTGCCGTGTTCACAGGAGCCTCCCGCTGGTTCCTATCCTGCGCCAGATCTTTGCAGTCCATACCACTCCATCATTTATCTTTAAGATCCATTTTAATATTGTCCACCCACCTACATCTTGGTCTTCCTAGCGGTCTCTTTCCTTCTGATTTTCCCAACAATATTTTACATGCATTCCTCTTCACCCCAGTTCGTGCTACATGTCCTGCCCATCTCATCCTTGACGTGGCGAAGAGTAAAGGCAAAGTTGTCCCTGTGCTTAACTAATGAAGGCGAATGGGGGAGTGGGTGTATAGATCCATATTTCCTTTACCTCGGCGCAAGCTGGAGGTGAATGGGCAGCTTCATGTTCCTGACGCTTTACCCCGGGGAAATGGCCCCCGGTACCCATGGGATAGGAGGTTGGGTGGACCCCAGTGCCGGTCTGGACCGTCTGGGCGACACGGAGAAGAGAAAATTCTTGAAGCTACGGGGGCTAGAACTCCGACCCCTCGGTCGTCCATCCCGTAGCCAGTCGCTGTCCCGGCTCCTTCTTGGCGGAGAGTAAAAGTTAAACATTTATCCGAGCGAAAAAAATTTCAGGCAAAATCTGTTGAGAGAAATGCGACATACGTTTTACGTCCGTTATATTTTTGCCGTTAATCTTACGGGTTTAGAGATAAACACAGGAGAGCGCACCAGAACTGTTAATGTTTACATTTCCGTGTCTGTTGGACTCGAAGTTCGCCTGTCTTGACTGTGAAAAGTGCAACGTGACGCCGTGTAGTCTGGTAGAAGCTTACCGACGTTTCGGAGGAAAGTACTGCCTCTGTCTTCAGGGTTATAGAGTGAACAAATCAAGCAGAGGTCTCCCGATTCTGTCGGACTAGACGGCGTGATATTGCACAAGCCGGCCTGATCAGTTGCTGAGGAACTTAACCGCCGAGGAAGACAAGGCGAGGCGCAATCTTTACATCCACCTCTCTGTGAGACCAGGTGCAATGACCCCCCCCCCTTCCGGTCCAGCTCTTACACCCCTTCCCACGGCAAGCAGTTACTGCTATGCGGCACAGAAATCTGTGATGATCTCTCATGTGGCGCATTGGAGATGGAAATGTCGGACATTACGGCATATTGTTACGTATATGTGACTGTAGACGGGGTTTTGCTGACCACTTGCAGGTCCTGTAACACTATCGCTATTTTCACACTTCACAAATCACTACAGCACAGCTAAGTTTTTTCCATCCTGCTTGTCATCATTAGGCGTTTCCTGGTAACGGCTTCTAACAGTGGCTATTCCTCTGCTTCCGTGTTCAAGTCCCGTACAGAACTTACTCTCAACTGACTAAGCTCCAAACCTCGTCTCGCTTATAGCCTCTCGGCACGGACCACATAGAAAGCAGCTCTTCCATTGTTGTAGTCCACCTGTTGCATTATTAAGAATCTGCTGCCTAGGAACGGGTACGTGTGTACCGAGTCGTTGCCCAGAAACGGGTCTGGCGATCGTCGCATAGTAACATGTCTGCTCGCTACAATGTAGGAGCATTGTTTGATTCTAAGGGTTTCGGACTAGCCAAGTTTTATGAGTACTCTGAAGATATCAGAGTATCTTAGGTGTCGTAACAAGTTCACCCGCCTCTATCATTTCATCAGTGTTGGGTCCAGATGTTGTGTTCTTCCCTTAATGGCGTGACGTTGAAGGTAAGTACCACGCCATGAAGACGTATGGGGGAGTGGAGGTATAGGTCAGTCATATTTGACCTTGGCGCTAGATGGAAGCGAGCTTCACACCCCGGCCACTTTACACCTGGGGAAGGAGGTCCCGATACTCACTGCAAGGCTATGTGTGTCCCATAGGCGGTCTGGGCGCTATGGAGAAGAGAAATTTATTGCCCCTGCCGGGAATCGAACCCGGGTCATCCAGCCCGTAGCTGTACCGACTGAGTTATCCCGACTCCCATGAAGTGACAGTAAGCAGCAGCAATAATAATAACAATAATAACCGCAGATCTCTGTGACGAGGGAGTTCTGCATGTGGAGTTCGTATGGTACGACAGGACGTGGCTGGGAAGGCGAGGGAGCAGACGCTGTCCGCTTCTTCCCGAGACTCATTACAGCCGCCTCTCATTGAAACATGGGCAGTTCAGTGCAGCTCAAAGCTGCGGGATTACTGGACGCAGCGCAAACGACCTCATTGTGTTGGGAACATAATGGCCACCCTGCACGGTTTTGCTTGCGCGCCACGATGTGTGGTCGGCGGACGCGACCTCACACCGAGACTGAGAGACGCAGAGGTCTCGGTCGAGCCTCCAGCTGCTGCTCTTGCTAACGGGAGGCTTACAGCGACTCTGCCTACCGCGCAATCGGGGTTCGATTCACGACGCCGTTCTCCACAGCTCACGGGCCCACTCGCGCTGCTATAAAATGAGTACTCAAGACTTCTCTCCCGGAGATAAAGTTACCGGAATGTTACCCCCAAGAATATTGAAAAAATTCAATGACCTCATCGGGACTCGAATCCGCGACCTTCCGGTTTATACCATACTGCCTGAACCAAGTACACTACCGCGTGCCCCCACCTACATATAGTGCCGAGGCTAAATGTGCCTGAAGCTGTGCCTCCATTCCCCCATACATCATCCCGAAGTGGTACTTAATTAACTTCAGGGACAACTTTACCTTCTCACGAAGTAACTCTGTGAGATGTGAGGTTATCACGGGGTTGATATGAATACACTTTTCTGGGCTGTGACGCCGTGTAGTCTGATATACAGTTATTATTATTTCCGAGATAGCTGATGCCTCCCTCTTCAGGGTGAAGATGGGAACAACAGGTTCCTTCGTCCGAAACATCGATACCTTGGTACCAGACTACACGGCGTCACACACCAGGCGACAGTAAACTTCAACGAATTTACTCTCCGTGCAGCAGAGTCCTTATTCAGAAGCTTGCAGTTGCTAAACTGGTCAGGAAATTCCACGTCTTATTGGAACCTGAAGGTTCATTACCGTGTTCACAAGAGCCCACCACTGGACTACAGCCTAGATCACTTGCATTCAGTCCACTCCCTCACACCTTGTCTATTTAAGATCCGTTTTAATATTATATAATTTTCGCGGTGGACATACCATTGTACTTTCTGCAGTCATTTGATGTTAACAGGAACTGCATGTACATCGCGCGTTCAGACCGTACTGGCATTTAAGTTAATGATAATTTTGATTAAAATAGAAAGGAATTTCGCGTAATTCGGCGAGGGAGATGACGTCACACGCTGCGCATGCTTAGAGACACAGACCCTTCTCAATATACACATATATGTATACTGCCTCCAGCTGATGTCAGCGTCATGTGGCTTGACAGTCAGTCAGTCCGTCCGGCAGGGAGTGGGGGGGGGGAAGAGTAGGTTGGTTGATTGGTTAGCGGATGGTTGGATTGGTGGATTGATTATCAGATGAAAACATTGATTGGTGGGTAGAAGGATACATTAATGGATGGATATATTGGCTGTCTTCTCGAATATTACGCCGTGTGGTCTGTTGAAGGTCAACAGACGTTTCGGATTAATATGGCGCCTCCATCTTCACTGGCAACCAAGAAACCAGCATGAAGTAGGCAGCAAGTGAATAGACTATTTTAGATAAACTCGAGGCTTCAGAGGGCTCTCAGTGCGACGTCTGAAGCATTCTTGCGCATGCGTGGAGCCGCAGATGGAGTCGTGGCAACAGCGACGTTTCGGCACGGGAAGTCATTTCGCTCTCAAGGGCTGTTACGAGTTCAGTGACGCGGTTCATCTGTTGAGGACACGGGACGGATGCAAGCGAGCACTTCCGCCGCTGAGGACAGTGATAAGGCTACGAAGAGGGGATGTAGACAATTGGAACGTCGGCAAGGAGTATCCCCAAAGAGCGAGGAAGTCGGGGGCGAGTTAGGCTACACGGCACGGAACGATATCTGATTTGGTACAACGTGAAGCTTCATACTGTATACACTTAGGGTGATTAACTCAGGGACTGTTGGTTGGATGGGACATGTAGCAGGCGTGAGAGGGATGAGATGCAAACAAAATTATAGTTGGGAAACCTGACGGGAAGAGACGTACCCCTACATACGATGAGGATAATATTAAAATGTATCTTAAATACAGTGCGGTCTGGATTCACGTGGCTTGGGATAGGATCAGTAGGCTCTTGTGAAGGCGGTAATGAACATGATGAGTCAGTAAAAGTCGGGGGGGGGGAATTTATGACAAGCTAATTGAATATTAATATGTCAAAAAGGCTTCTGCTCCATGGAGATTTTGTTTGTGTTATTTTTGTTATTGTTATAATTATTAAAGCAGCCCCAAACGAGCTGGGTCCCGAAACGTTGAAGTTGTAATTTACTATGACACGAAATTAAATCCCGTATTTTCGATTCGGCAGTTTTATAAACTCCCTGTTGCAAACACGGGATTTTGTACGGGTGGGGGGTCTTTCCCCAGGGTAAAGCGGCCGGGGCGTCAAGCTAACTACTAATCTCCATACAGTTCCGAGTCGAGAATGATGGCGCCATACCACCATTCCTCCATACGTCTTTATTACATAGTGCTTAATTAAGCAGAGGGCAACTTTACTTTCCCCTTTGAACAGACTGCAACACAGCAGTGAAGATGAACAAAACAACATGCGAAGGAAATATCAGAAACGGAACTAAGGAGGAAGTTAGGAGTACAGGAAAAGAAACGGCCAAATCAGGAGGGCCGGGCCGCTTCATTGCCGTCATTAGTATGCACGCGGCTTCCAAGCATTGTACACCACAGAACGGCTTGCAGTGTGACAGATTGCAGGGCCATGCCAGCTCGCGTGCACGGCTCCTACTTCGGATGTTGTGTTCCCGCTGTTTGTTGCGATGTTGTGCACAACCTGAGTGTAGAGTGTTGTGTTCCCGCTGTTTTGTTGCAATGTTGTGCACAGCCTGAGTGTACATTGTTGTGTCCCCGCTGTTTTGTTGCGATGTTGTGCACAGCCTGAATGTACATTGTTGTGTTCGCTTGTGAAAATGGCGAAAGATGCGACAGGAAGACTGAAGAAGTAAGATGTATGAAGTGAACATGAGCCCGGCCGCTCCGTGTCGAGAAGTGTAGTCTCTCTGTTTAATGACTGAATGATTGATTGATTGATTCTTAAAGGCCTCTAACGGAGTTTGTGCCGTCATGAGATCCGAGCTCCTCGCAAGTGTGAGTGTGAAGATTACGGTCCTCTGGGATATGACACCCTGTAATTTTGTACATTGGCACGAACGTTTCGGATGAATCTGCTGCCTCCATCTTCAGTTTAGTGTACAAGATGGAAGGCAGAACTACAATCGCCGCCATGAGCTGATGGTAAATTTTAGCTTCTGTTGAACAAAGGCCCAAGTTTTTAAATAGACTCAGTTCTAAAGGGTTCTGACGATGGTGGATAACACAGAATTACTGGGGGTTTTGTACTATTTCCATCGTCCGGAATTCTAGGACATAGAAAACACGGCGTTTCGGAAACTGGGTCTGTTTCCGTCTTCAGGTGAGGAAGGAGGACACCTAGTCAGTTGGGCCCCATAGAAAGAGCTAATCTCAGCTCAGTCGTGTTTTTTATTTCCTAGAATTCCGGATGATGGAAAAAGTCCGAGAACCCAGTAATTCTGTGAGACTTAGTTCTGTTTGTCGGGAAGGAGTTTCTTCTGGTTATTGATTTGCTGCATAATTGAAACATAACAGCTGAACTAGCCGTGTTGTGTCTGACATTCATTTCCGAGAAAATCAATCTTCACTCGGAGTTCTATCGGTTTAGGTTTTCTGGAATTGAAATAAACAGAGCCCTGAGCCATTATCTGCAGCGATTTCAGTGCCGATATTGCGAGAGGCGCCTGTATCCAGGCTCAGGGCACTGGGCAAACTTCGTACTGTGAGAGGCCGACGTCAGCATCTGAGGTTACATGACTATCACAACCTGTGAAACTATACATTGAAACTAGTACCGACAAAAGTTAGTGTAGGTTTGTTGTACCGTTTTCGATCGAAACTGGTCAGGTGCTTTGCGTGTTGTTAGACACGGACGGACATGACAGAGGAAATAGGTGGATTTTGAAATTCTTGTAAAATTGGAATTCATCTTTACGCCAATACTTAGGACATCGGCTGTTGACCCTGTCGGCAGTTGAGAGTGTGTTCCATTAAATGGTAGGATGATTGGTGAATAATGAGTTGGAAAGAAGTGGTCGTGGCCTAATTTATGGTACTTGCCTGGAAATTCCTGGAGAGAAGGAAACTCAGTAATAGACTTCAGTAATGATAACCCATCTCCGTTCTGATGTGTTCCTTCTGCGACCTGCCGAGTGTCAAGCCAGAAGGCAACATTCAGGTGACCGTCAGGTTCTGTGTGTGTTCTCGTGCATGAGGATGAGCGCAAGTTCGCATGGGGCGGTCGGTGTTTATGTTGTGATTCCTGCCTCAACAAACAAGTGCCTGTGAGGACACAGTTGCGAGCCTCAGGAGCTAATGTTAATTTGGCTATCATACAGCAATTGCAGACCCTACAAATTCGCTTCATCTTCACAAGCTGTCACTCGGTTCGTCAGCAAAATTTGCGCCCTTTGTTGCGTTGATTGCCGTGTTCATAACAGCTGCCACTGTATTCCCATATCCTGAGCCACATCAGTTGAGCCCACACAATTGCATCATGCTGATTTCAAAACCACACTTTAATATTATTCTCCATTAACGCCAGCGTCTCTAAAGTGATCTCTCCCAGGTTTTCCGATCAGAATTTTGTACGCATTTCTCTCATCATCTGTTTCCCTGCTTCATGTCCCGACCATCTCATCCTCCGTGATTTGATCATGATGAAGTTCCTTGTTATGTAATTTTCTCCATCGTCTTCGATCCAAATACCCCCTCCAGCACCCAGTTCTCGAACACACTCAGTTTATGTTATTCTCGCGGAGTGATGCATGTAGAGGCCTATCCTAACTGAGGTTTATCGTGATCTTCCTCATGCTCTCCAGGAGAGCCCCGAGATAGTGCCGCAAGTTACAACATTTGGCTCAGTATAGAGCTAGTGTCGCAGACAGCGTCCTTAAGTAAACTACAAGTAAGAAAGAAAGTTTTGTAGCTCAGTCTTCAGGTGTTGAGAAAGCGCAGTGTAATCTCTTCTCCTTGCAACTGGAAGACTAACCAACTGTCAGAAGCATGTCACAAAGGGTCGTATAATACAGGGTGTGCCTGTTAAAACGGAATCCTAAATACATCAGCGTTACCTTCCTGCAAGGGTACGCATTCCTAACGCTTCACCAAGAGCAGTAAACGGTAATGAACACGCTCTGCTCGTGGCACAGAGCTCGCACCTGCGCAGCTGGGTGACATTGACTCGAGTGTCACAAGGAATGTTGGGCGGAATCTACTGTTACGAAAGGAAAACAGCTTCTGGCGGTTTCAATTGGGACACCCTGTACAAAATAATTTTACGGTATGTGATTCAGTAGTTGCGTCCCTCCTCTGACGCTGTTCTTCACAGTGCAGTGCAGATGCAGGGGACGAGAAGAGAGCAGAAATCGAATGCTTTGGCGTCGACCGCAGTTCCCAGGGAAATTCCAGCTCCGGATATCCGTGTTTTGTTAAACTGTAATAGGTTGAGGGGTGGGGGGTCTGGGGAAATACTGAGATAACAGAAAGGAGAAGCGTCACAACAGAGCCTGTCCGTCTGTAGGTCGTCTGATTGCAAATCGAGTTTCCTCTTCACAATTGCAGTAGAGAGGGCACACAAGGACAGTATTTGCGTACTTAATGGGGGAGAGGCGGCAGGTAAAAGGTAAAGTTGTCCCTGTGCTTAACTAATTAAACACTACCCTCTTACGGTGTATGGGGGGAGCGGATGTATAGATCCGCATTTTCTTCAAATCTACACTACTTGGAGGTGAGTAGTCAGCTTTACGCTCCGGACGCTTTACCCCCGGGGGAAAAAGCCCCCGGTACCCATTGGAGAGGAGGCTGAGTGGGCCCCAGAGCCGGTCTGGACTACTTACAGAAGAGAAATTCTTGATCCCACCGGGACTCGAAATCCAACCCCTCGGTCGTCCATCCCGTAGCCAGTCGCTATACCGACTGAGCTATCCCGGCTGCTTGGGTAGGTGGCAGGAGGGTGCAGAAACATTCACAACGATAAGGAAAATAAGATGGACGGGGGCATGTAGCATAGGCGGAAAAGCGTGAGACGATAATATTAAAACGGGTACTTTTGTTTCTTACTGTATGACTATCACTGTCTAGAATGTACTGTAACATCGGATGAACTGGAGTTGGTCGTGGCCTGACCGAGATGAGGTTCCGGAATTTGCCTGGAGGCACCAAGGAAACCCGCGAGACAGGAGAGCTGGTTCCTCACAGCTGCAGTCACAGAGGATTGACGCCTGCACTAACCTGCTCCATTAATAGTAATTGTCAAATGGAGAAAAGATTAAATTGGTAGGGCATGTAGCAGGCATAGGAGAGATGAGAAATGCATACAGAATTTTCAGCCAAACGCGAAAGGAAACGCGTAGATGAAACAGGGTGTGATCGTGTGGACTGGATTCAGTAAGAGGGCCCCTTTTGAGTTACCTCCCCTTTCCAAGAGCCTTCATGATGGAATCATTCGATCACTTGTGTGGCTGTTTGGAAACAGCTCCATTTAAATCGATGGTTCGCTAAGACGCACGTGCTGCAGCCGGGTCCCATGGCCTGTTTCCTTAGTGACCCAGTTCACACTCTGCTGTAAACATTCTCACGTCGTGAAGACGGTGACATCTGCCGACCTCTGCCCTGTTTACTTATACAGCCAACAACGGCAGAATTCTGCTACATGCAAACTTTCCTCCGCTTTCGCTCGCTTTTGTCATGAAGGGAGACATACTCATAGATGGGAGGATAATATTAAAATGGCTCGTAGAGAAGTAGGATATGAGAGTGCTGACTGGATTAATCTGCGTGGGATATGAAGTTCTCACGGCGTTGAGTATTAACACTACGATGTGATGCCTTGTGGTTTGGTAGTTTAGTACAAACATTTCGACTGAACCTCCTGGAGTAAAAGAATAGCAGAATAAAAAGTGGTCATACCGTGAAGATGGAGGCAGTATGCTCTCCGAAACCTCGGTACGTACGATGTAACACGAACAAGAGCAAGATATGAATGTGTTTGACAAGGAAATGGGCAGATATTGAAATGTAATTCTCCGGTCTAAACGGAGCCCTGTTTAGATGAACGCTTTGTTTCCCCGCTATGCACGTCATGAAGCGTGAGTCAGCGCGTTCGGGAATTCTTGTGCACAGGCTCCTACGTAGTGACGTTAATTGTTAAGTTGCGGGGCGGGGGGGGGCAGATCCGGTGTTTGCTTTCATGCGTTTTATTTAGTTTGTTCCCCGAAACATAAATAAATGAATTCTACTGCTGTAACTTCGCGCACGCAACGAGCAGAGGCAAGTAGAGCCGGAAGCAAATACCTGCATATGAAATTTGCATTCCCCGGAGAAGAATTCAGATGGAACATAGGCCTGCTCGAGGAGCCGAAAATCATTGAGATCATCAACAAAACCCTCTGCCCCCCACCTTTGGAACACGAATGTTAATTATCGTGATCATAAGAGCCCGCCACTGGTCCTCATATCCTACTTCTCTAGGGGCCCCCATACACGCACAGTTTGGCCTCCAGTTCGGCCTGCACAGTTGAAGACTGAAAGGCAAAACTGACGTGTGTGGTGCGGCCGGCCGGGCAATCGTTTGGACCGTTGGCCTGTGGGAAACCCGTCAGTCCGTCAGTTCTGCCTGCAGGACCGTAGCACGTGACGTGTGTGACTCAGCATTATAGGCTGGAAGACCGTGATTGTGGCATGAAGCTTACAGCTCTATCTGCCCGTGTAAGGGGAGGAAAGGGAGGGGGTAAACTGTCACAGTTTTGCCTGTAAGGTCGATCGGAAGGCCAAACTGTGTGTGTATGGGGGGCCTAACAGACACTTTAATATTATCCTGCCATCTGTTAGTAGGTCTTGCAAGTGATATTTTTCCTTCAGAGTTTCCGATGAACAGAATTTCACCTCGCTCCCATTCGTGCTATATGTCCTGACCATCTCATACTCCTTGATTTGATTATCTGATATTTGGCGAAGAGAGCAATTATGACCCCCCTCCCCCCGGTTATGAGGATTACAGCTGTCATGTTCTTTTAGTGTTAACCACAAAGAAGCGGATGCAATTTGCCCCACGCTCCCCTATCACAATAATAGTACACGCCTGAGTGTACAGAAAGCCTGTTGCTGTTTTTAATTTCAAACACATGTGTACACACAGAGGTCGCTGAGCGGTAACAGCTGGTCCATGTTCATGTTTCGTCCGGACGCGCTCATGACACGCTTCACGCGATCTCCACGCGCCCGTCATGCCGCGCGACAACTGCTCTGTGAATTTACGTGAAATTTGATATTGGAGAACTTTTACTGGAGTTTGCCAATATGTTCCAATTTTTGGTTAAAAAGAAAGTAAAAAGTAAAGCCATCCCTGTAACAAGCCATGGAGGCCCATGGGGTTGTGAGATGTTGAGGTTCCCACATTTTCTAGACAGTCGGCTCACAGTTGGCGGTGAGGCTGTCAGTATTACGCGCCGAGCTATTCCTGTGACAGGCCATGGAGGCCCATAGGGTTGTGAGATGTTGAGGTCCCCACATTATCTAGACAGTCGGCTCACAGATGGCGGTGAGGCTGTCAGCCTTACTCGCCGAGTTATACCCGTGACAGGCCATGGAGGCCCATAGGGTTGTGAGATGTTGAGGTTCCCACATTATCTAGACAGTCGGCTCACAGATGGCGGTGAGGCTGTCAGATTTATGCGTCCGCCGCGTACTCATTTCTCTTAGAAGCTGAGTCGACCCCAGGGCCATAGTGCGGCTGGCGGGATTAGGTCAATTGAAAAATCCAATGACTTCTTTGGGACTCGTACCCGCGACCTTCAGACTTGCAGCATAGTGCCTCAACCAGCTAAGCTGCCGCGTGCACCCGATTTCGGTTAAAAGTGGAAATAATAACGGAAACATTACATGAAGACCTTGCATGCTAAATAAGAGTGAGTGAGACAAAAGCTCAGAGTAGAATGAAACACGTTTTTGTTCGACACTTCTCTTCCCCGCGAGTCTTCGGCTGTAGATACGATTAATCGCGGTTTAATTGACCCGTCAGAATCGTTGGGATGTTCAGACAGTTGCTAACGGCGGTGAGTGGCTTCTGGGACATATCGCGGTGTAATCTGGTAGAGTTTTCCGATGTTTCGGAGTAACACACCATTTTGTATGTCGAAAAGTAAGCTGGTGAAATGAGCTTGTAAGTTGGGCGCTCGGATGAAGCGAAATGTTTGTGGTGCAAAGAGAGCGAGGAAGTTTCCGTCACATTATGCACAGGCCAGCGCATTTTAATTATCGCACAGTTCCTTCCTCTGCGCCGTCAGCAGTTCTTGTGCATAGTTCTGAACAGCGGATTAAGTAGGAAGTGACGTCTAAACAATATTAACAGGCAAACTGTACGTTCTCAAGTTAGAGGTAAGATGACACAATACCCCCCCCCCCGCCCTAAAGAAATCAGGCGTTGAAAGGATTAATCAGTTAAACATATGAAATATTCATTAGTGTATTCGGCACGATGTTCTCATAGTGATGACTTAGTATATTCAGGGGTATGACGCCGTGTAATCTTGCACAAGTTCATCGATGTTTTGGGCGAACATACTTCTTCCATCTTCAGGGTTGGAGTAAGCCAAGCAAGCAGCAAGCAAAACAAGTATTGGTTAACAATCATCGTCATGTAAAACTAGTCGTGAAGTTAAACCAGTAGGGTGGCGTGTTCATGTCCCTGGCAGTCCCTCAACAGGGTCACTGCCTTTCTCTTCAGTAGTATTTTTAATTGTTTTTGGATGACTGAGGTCTTTCGTTCAGTGGATGTGTTGAAGCTCTTTCCTTCTGTATGTACATTTTCTTGAAAGGAATCCATTTTGAGTTCTTCTGAAGTGTCTTTTGTGTGTGTGCGCGTGTGTGGGGAGGGGGGCAGAAAAGAGTGTCGAGCTGTTTGCCGTAGAAATTTCATGTTTGAAAGAGCTAATTGAAGGAAATAGCGGCTCCTGTCTAGAAAACCGAGATTAACGGCCGTGGGGATCCGTTGCCCTGACCACGCGACACCCTCTATCCGCTAAAGTTGGCACCAACTTCTCTGACAAGGGACGGTCGCTCGGTCGGTATAGTTCGCTTGCGGACTACAGGCCACGGAGTTTGTTTCGTTTTTGTTGAAAGATATATTCTATTGCTGCCTTCTTGTAAGGTACAGCAGACCAGTGCAGAGCAGGTCACTAGTTTTCTCTGTTTCAGAATCTTATTTATAGACATTTTGTAGGACTCCTTGAACAATGATCAACCCGCTGCAAGCTCTCTCCCTGCACAGAACATGAACACAGTGTAGATATACATCCATGCCCCAGTGGAATTCAAACCCATGATCGCAGTCTGTTCAAGCAGTAGAAGACCATATGTGCACCCTACAGACCCCATAGACACCATGATCAGCTGTCCCCATATCTCACTGCCAAACTTTGCTGTCACAAATTTGAACAGTGCAGTAACACGCTAAATACTTTTGGTTTTGGGGATGTAGAGTTTTAAGAATTTAGCAGAGAAGCACAGAGAACCAGAACAGTGGTGTAGTGTAATTTGTAGACATAGTATTGTGTTTGATGTGTGTCAAACTAATTTAACAGATATCAGTCGCTCTTTTACCAAACAGCTCAATTCAACTGTTACGGTTATGCAAAATCCAAAATTGCATGGCCGTGATGGTTTGGATATTGGCCCTCCTGTTATTACACTTTGTGTTGTGGTAGGGGGTACCAGTGTTTTGGGGGAACATCCTCCCTACTCCATCCTGCAGGTAGGAGCACCGCATTCTTCTGGAACGTTGATACACACCAACCAGATTACACGGCAGCATAACCCAGAGGGCCACAAGTGGTATAATGTCTGGCAAATTTTAGTCCAGAACACATGGGCATAACTCATCCTTGTTCACATGTAACAGATATCAGTCATGCAATCAGTGTATCAGTGATTTCACAGTTCAACAAACTGTATGGATAAATTACTGTTCACAAGATGAACATAAACGTGGGAAACTGAGACATATCTTCCATTCAGGATGAAAGGCAAAATGACTAGAACAGTTATTGATGCTGTCAAGTTTGAAGCCGCAGACAAATGTGAAACTGATCGAGATGACACGCGCCACAATTTGTGGCTTCCATATAGAAAAGTGTCGTGGTTACGTAAGTGCAGACATTTGCGAGTATATCCAGAAAAAGGTGAAAAATGGAAGTAGTTGAATATCGACGCTCCTCTGGTTCCGCGACAGCTCTTGGGTTGCGGAGTTCGAGATCAGTTCGATCCTCACTAAGGCTGTTTGGAGCTCGATGGCGAACAGCAACTGCATGTGCTGCAAACAACATTGTGTGCCCCCCTTGCAATCAGGAGACGAATCAGCAGTCTGGTGTTGCAATTCTGGGTGCCTCCACCATTTCAAGCCAAACAGCAAAACAACCCTCATCCGCTGCACCATCCCAGCAACAAAAAAAGCAAAAAAGTTCACGAATGTCATGGTTACAAGTTTTCTCTCATCAACAAAAGAAACATCTGAAGTCCTCTTGTGTGAGTGTGGGAAAACAGAATGAACTCAGAGATCTGAAGACTAAACTGGTTTCTACTGAGGTACCAGAACGTGAAGAAACAATACCAGAATACCCTTCATCAAAAGTGTCGCGGATTTTAGGGCTGAGAGAAGAGCAGGCCCAGTGTAGAAAATCTGTCTCTTTACAGTTCCTAACAGAACAGCATAATAAACAGTTTAAGTTGTCTTCACCGCAGTTGAATGCAAAGGAATGCAGCAGTCCACAGAGACCCTATGTTCAGCAGAAATGTAATGCACTATCACGAAGTCCTTCACCAGCAGAACTGTTTCCACACCAAGATCGTCAGTTTCTGCCCCTGCTGTCAAGTGTGGGAACCCAGCGGAGAAACTCGATGTGGGCTTTGGGGTCACCTAAACCCAGTATGTTGAGATTCATATTTATGTGACTGATTTGAGCCAGTACACTGATACCAGAGTTCTTGCTTTATGGTCTCATGAACCATTAGCTTTATAAGCTTATAGCCTGGCTTTACTTAGCAATTAATTCTGTGTGTCTAAGATCCATTTTAATGTGAGATTTGACGTTCTGACAGTAGTGTTTATCATGATTATAGAATAGGTACCAGTATGCCAGAGGTACATGCTGCCGCCATGTTTGAGGGCTCAGTCCTGAATGTGAAGGCAGCAGAGTCCTATGAAACTGCACGACATCACATTGCAGAATACCAGAATGTTCAGGTGTTTTACTGCTTTATGGAGGGTGGAGGTTAATGACAACTCAGCTTCCTCTTGGTCTTGGGGCGTGACGCTGCATAGTCTCATTGCATATTTTCATGGGTCTTAGAGACGTCCAGTTATATATATACATATTATGGTGAACCCCCCCCACAAGACTTGGATCTAAACAGTAAACTGAGACATCTGAAATGAAGGAATTTGAACACTGAGATTATTGACTTGGGATCGCTGAAACAAAATGTTGTAGTCAGTATGTACAGAAACCTTAAGTCGAGGAAGATTAAATAGAGGGTTCCACTGGCGATATGTTAGCTATGAAACTAGAAAATGGAAATACACATTTATTTTAGCTACCGGTGAAATGTGTTACATGTAGCCTACCATTAATGGATGACATAATATTCTTTAATGTGTATGTTCATTACAGAATTGAATAGGTTCACTCTGGTCCGGCTCCTGCTAACGTGAATGATATTTTCATCTGATGTCTAGTTTCACAATTCATTCTGTTCTCATTTTGTAAGACTTTGTTCTTATTGGTGACATTCTGGGACACATCACTTTGTGCTAATGAGAATATTAAGAAAATAAGTTTTTGAATTCACTATCATTTTTCTTATTTTTGTTGTTTCTGTTTGTTATGTTCTATAATTTGTTTTGAGTTATCGTTTCTTTTTTCAGAGTTGCAGGAGGGAGGGATGGAGTTTCTGGTTGATGGGCTGAATCTGACAAAAACAGCAAAGAAGAAATTAGATAAGATAGATAAGATCAATATTCACTTACATGGTAAGGAGCATGACGACTGACCCCTGATTCCTAACACACTGCTAGTGGTTACCCTGCCATTTCTTTCTATAATCCTTCTTTTTCAAAATTCCTAATAGGGAGTGCTGTAAATTCTGGGAGCACATGACATGAGCCATGGATGCTGTTTGGCCCATGTGAAATAGCTAAGCTGTTAATCAAGGCAAAATTTGTGTTGTAAAATTACTTTAATTTTAAAAATTGGTCACAGTTTTAACAATACACTTGTGTAAGTATATATTTTGGTAGTATTTTGTAGTCTTGTGTTTTCCACAGAGCTGCTATTTAGTAATGTGTCCTTTACAACTACAAATCATCCTCTGGAATGAAACTCAAGGTTAAATAAATCATGGTGATTCCTTCTGTATGTGTGAGATCCCTGGATTGCCAGATCTGTACAGAAAGGTGATCCATATGATTTATACAGCTTCCAGCTCCTATCCTCAGCAACCCTTACCCAGTCATTTTGACATAAGGAGGTTAAAAATAGAACCCCCATAAATGTTAAAGATCCTGTACAGTTTAGACTCACTACTTATTCCTTATATAGTGAACTTGGCGACCCTCAGGTTTTTAATAAACATTTCTGAGAGAAAGAATTTAATTTAGAGCACATTCTGTGAATATATATCTCCCATTTAAAAGTTTTGTGCAGAAATTACAAAGTCCATGATGAATTCAGCACAAGTAGAAGTGAACCCTCTGGTAACTTGTAAAGTGGAAGGGCTGTCAGGATGTACACACACTGGGAGAGGCAGGGGTTACTCTGTTTGTGTAGCAGATGATGCGAGCAGTTGGTAATTTTTTATGTTTTTATATTAATTCTTTAATGTTCATTTATATATTTTGAGTTTAATTTTGTGAGTTGGTACCTGTGACTGCAGCAGGTTGTAGAAGCTGTCAAGGAATGCTGTGTTTACTGTTTCAGCACTGTTTGCAGCTGTTGAACATGGTCATCTGGACAGAGCGCGCACCATTCTCGAGTCTACAGATGTTGATGTGAACAGGTAACCATATTTATGTGTTTATCTAACATACATACATAACTGTTCTGTTTCCTACTTCAGACTGCAAGGAGAACACCTAAAGCTGTTATGAAATTGCCAATATGTATGGTAGTTACAGATGTTAAATTGACAAGTATTGTGGTGG
Source organism: Cryptotermes secundus (assembly GCF_002891405.2). Classification (NCBI taxonomy): domain Eukaryota; kingdom Metazoa; phylum Arthropoda; class Insecta; order Blattodea; family Kalotermitidae; genus Cryptotermes; species Cryptotermes secundus. The sequence continues at coordinate 414,855 of NW_019727443.1, forward strand.
GTGCCAATTTGAATCCCCATCCTCATTAATTTGATTTTGAATTGCACAAGTAATTTATTGCTTCTTAATTTGGTGTTCCTTCTTTAAAGTTTTAGTCACAATATATTGTGATACTGGTAACAAAAGCAACCCTGACCTGGACGAAGAACGGGTACTTCTGTTTGGTCTCATATATTTTGTACAATATAGAGGTCAGGACTTTTGCTTTATATTCATAAAGCCCCAGTTTGAATCTTGCCAGAAGACCAGCAATCCTATTAGGTTTTTCTCAGTTTCTCCTGGCATATTCTAGAATAAAAGTAAAGGCAAAATTATCCCTCTGCTTAATTAAGCACCACATGAATTTGATTTGTGTCATTCTGGTCTGTCACACTAATGATATCATGAACTGTTTAACGTTTTATGATAAGCACATAATTTAAAATCTATGGGAGAGTGGAGGTACATATCCACATATCCATAACTTCAGCACTGAATGGAAATGAGAAGTCACTTTTATGCCCTAGCTGCTTTAACCTCAGGGAAAGAACCGTGATATCCACTGGACAGTGTGGTTAGTGGGCCTCAGAGCCAGACTGGACAGCATGAAGAGAAAAATCCATGCCCTCTGAGAAATTTAATCCCATTTCTGTGAACATCCAGCCCATAACTTAACACTGTACTGAGCTCTTGCACCTGGGACAGTATCCTGCCACTTGATTCTTTACATTGTGGCACATTCGCTCCAAGGAAGAACTGTGAAGTCAGCAGAGACAGCCATTGCTAGGGAACGGCTCTGCAAATACGCCCATTGCTAGGCAACAGCTTCATAAGCACACAACAATAACAGAGCCATCTCTAAGCAATGTGCCTATGCAACAGTGGAGGAACTGTTGGAAGCAGTGTTTCCTGTGCAGTCCATGTCAGTCCAAGTACAGTTTCCCCACACTACATACTCCTCTACTGTGAACGTGACGGTAGCAGGTTTCTCCAAAACATTGGGGCATGTCTACCCAGAGACAGTAATCTTAAGATTCAGTGCTGTAAGACCTTCTGGCCTCAGTTAGTCAGTGTTACCACAAATTTTGTAGCAAGCATAATTGAACGTAAATAAAAGTACAACAGCATAAAATGCCTAACAAATAATTTGTTGTTTTTCAGCGTGAATAGCGATGGGCTGTCTCCATTGGATGTGGCAGTCCTAAGCAACAACCGACAACTAGCAAAGATGCTAGTGACATTTGGTGCTCAGGAGGGAAATCAGTGTGAGTGTTCGGCTTAATGGGTGGCAGAATCTGCCCTGTGATCATATAATAGTTCAGTAGTTGTCATTTTAGTAAAATGGAAGCAATGGACATACTTAAGTATACAAGAGTTGTATTTATTGACAGTCGAGAGTCCCGAGTCACTTGGGAGTCACTTAAAGCAGCTGCTGGCGGAGGCGGAGCAGCAAGTGAAGAAACTTGGCGGACAGCTGACCCTTGAAGAAACATCAAGCTGCAACAATAATAACAATAACAATCACCATCACCACAACAATATTAACAATCGCTCATCAGGATCGTCATCGCCGTTTAGTGTGATTGGGAGCAGCATGGCAACAGCGGCCATGACGGGCTGCAGTGGAGGGGGGAGTGACACAAGTACGGACAAGCAGCTGCTCCTCTGGGAAAGGAGGGTGAAAGTCCTCAAGAAGATGCTGCTTGGATTCGATCAAGCCCGTAAGCGTAACACAGAAGTGTTGTTCCTTTCTCTGCTAATTCCATGCAACAGATCCCTTCTTCAGAGGCCGACAGTTGCTGAGCTATAAAAAAAAAGTCCATCCATTTACAAAACCTGTACATTCACTGCCTTGTCAGAATGGACTCCATCCGGATTCCAGCTCAGTGTTTGCATATTAATGTGTTGCATACTTATGAAAATAGAGTTTTTGCCTTTTGTGAAAACTCATAGTTTGGTCTTATGGGGTATGACACCATATAGCCTGGTATGTGGGTGACATAACTGTATCCATCATCAGGGTAGAACATAGAGGCAATATGTTCCTCCAAAATGTTTGTACCCACCCACCAGACTATACAGTGTCATAATCCAGAAGACCACAATTTTAAACATCATATTCATCTCATGAAGTCTGTAGATAAAAAATACCAAAGTTTAGTCCTTTTGTGGCAACCGCCATGTTTACCCACACTGTTTTGCATATGTCACATTTTTGTTTTCAGAAAAGTTTCTAGGAATTACGCGTGAATTCTCTGTGATCTCCCCCATTGTGTGGGTTCTCCTGACACAACAGTCCGCTGTTAGTCTTCATGCACTCTCAGATGGGAGTGACCGATCAGGTTTATGTAGGACACCATCATCTTGCCTTACCTCAGCTGTTGTTTTGTAGCTGAAATGCAATTTGATGTTATTTTCAGGGCCGCCTGACGTACCATTCCTAGTGGCTGTAGACGTGACGGGCACAAATTCTGTTACAGTTCGATTCCAAGAACCTGAACAGCAGGACTCAGCCATCTGTACGAAGTTCAAAGGTATACAGAATAAACTAATGCAAGAACAAGAGTGGTACTCTAGCATACATATGCACTGACCTCTTTGGGGTTATGTAATATATTTGTCAATGTTGTTGGCCAAGTGTTGAGTTTCTCAATATTATTACCATTATCCCTGAGTTAAGGTATGGGTAACAGCATATTTAAAACTCCCTATTCCCAAATGACAGGCTCTGGGGCCCACCCAGTCTCCTATCCAGTGGGTACCTCAAGCTCTTTTCCCGGGGTAAAGCGACAGGAGCGTGAAGCTAACCACTCACCTTCAACTAGTGCCGAGGTCAAGAAAATGTGGATTGATTCATCCACTCCCTCATACGCCTTGCTTAATTAGTTAAGCACAGGGACAACTTTACCTTTACCTTGTTCCCAAATGACAAAATTGTTACTCCTGAGTTTAACTAGGCTGTCAGTCGCATGGTACTGGGAGATTTAAGATAGCTGTTTGGGATACTTACAGTGTTGTCATAATGTAATGTTCTTTCTGACAGTGCAATGGAGTAGTAATGAGGACTTCAGTCCACTGGCAGGTGAGAGGGAGATCCTTGATATGAAGCACCTGGAATGTAACATCAGTGACCTTACACAGGGCTGCAGGTACTACTTCAGGGTTGCATGTGGCAACCTGAAGGGCTATGGAAACTACAGACTGTCCAGCCCTGCTTCTGTGGTTCCCTCAAGTAAGTCCTCTCACTGGGAAAGTATATTGAAGCCTGGGTATTTCTGGTTTTAATATGATATATTGTCATGTGATGGACTGACTATAGGCAAGGTTTGGATTGGTAACCAGAATGGTCAAACTCTTACTCGTAACTACAAGTAAGGCTTATGCTGTAACTGTTGCACACACTTCACACATCACTATAGGACACATTGGGTCTTCTCGATCTGTTACAGTCTTCACTAACCGTTGCTCGGTAGCTGCTTCTAACAGGGGACATTCCCCTTACTCTGTGTTTCTGAACTGTCCCCGTGAATCAGCTACAAGCTTCTGACAGCAACAGCTCACAATACCTGAACCCCAGTGGTTATCTAATTGACTGCTCCTCAAGACTCAACTCAACTCATTATATAGCCCAGGCACAGACCACTCAGAAAACCCCATTCCTCTGTTTCAGTGCAGTTGTTGCTTAACAGGGGCATGATGTATTCCATTGTTGTGTGTGCAACCATCGGCATGGACTGTGCAGAAAATACCATTCCTGTGTTGTTTATGGGCAGCTGTCTAGGAAGAGCTGGCTCGTGTGGCTTCAGAATTCTTGCTTTGAGCCAATATGCCACAATGTGTAAAAACATAATTGTTTCTTGTTTCTGAAAGTTTCCTACTCTGGACCCCAAATACTGTGAAATTTACCCCTCCTGTTATGGAGATGTGCAACTGTTGCAGTTAGAATTTTTGAGTGCAATTCAAATCCTTATTGCCAGTATTTTTGCAGTCTTCTAGGTTATGTAGTAGGTAGGTGTGTACCAGTACTTTAGAGGAACATGGTGCCCTGAAGACAGAGGTAGTATGGCCCTCTTGAGTTCTATTGTCATGCTGCCTCATGCTGTAACCCTGAAGACAGAGGTAGTATGGCCCTCTTGAGTTGTAGTACCACACTGCCTCATGCTGTAACCCTCAAGACAGAGGTAGTATGGCCCTCTGAGTTATACTGCCACACTGCCTCGTGCTGTAACCCTGAAGACAGAGGTAGTATTGTCCTCTTGAGTTGTACTGCCACACTGCCTCGTGCTGTAACACTGAAGACAGCACTCACCTGCTGTGAGAATCCACTGCTCTTCTTTAAGACATTTGCTGGGGTTGCCATTATATAGACAAAATTCTTGTTTTCCACAACATTATCAAGAGGAAACTGTGTTCTTTTTCTGGCTTCATGTATATGTTAGGTGAGACAGAAAACTAAAAATTTAAATGAAGAATACATGCACTATTGATACAACTGTAATTAATGTGACGGTAGAAAACAGTGCAGCCAATTTAAATCTTTTTAAAATATTGTCACAGAATTAAAGGAATCTCAGTAGAGCAATTTATGTAACACCTTGTAATTTGCACCAGTAATGTGTTTTATTTGCTTGAATTGTCTCGTCTCTCATAGGTTGGCGAGATGTGGAGGGCCGCGAGCCAAGGTTTGCTGGACGGCTTCATCTGTTGGATGAATTGTTTTCCAAAATCTGTCACTCCAGACCTGAATGTGCAGCTGAGATTAAAGCCACAACCACCACAACTGCTCAGCCTGGAGAGACACCTAGTGTGCAACGCCGGAATCAGCGCAGCAAGAAGACAGCCATAAAGCAACTCTTCACTGTTGCATCCAAGTTTCAGAAGAACCTACGCAGGTAAATTTCATGGCATTGTTTAAACAGNGTCAGAAGAAATATGTTCAGGTGATGGGATATGGGAAATTTCTACTTAATTGTGCTCTTTGGTAGCCCTGCTCTTTGTCTAAGGCCAGTAGCACTACTTAGGGGCCCAACAGAGTAGAAATTGACTTGTATCCTCTCCACCTGAAGTCAGTAACAACACATTTCTGAAACATGTTTTTTTAATTATTTATTTGTGTGTGTATATATAGAAATAGGATGATGGATGGAGCCCAATCAAATAACCATGTCTGTTGCATCACATTACTATCAAGTAACTTAACCTAGTCTATTATGTTATTTTTTCTTTTTCTTTTTTTTATACTTTTCAATAAATGTGTGTTAAATGTTGTATTTGTATACCTCAAACCTAGTGCCACATAATCTACATAGAGTTCTGTCTTCTGGTATATACTGTCATGTAATCCAGTGAAAGTCAGCTGCTGTTCCAGAGGAACATATCACTTCCATCTTCATGGCTGAAGGCTAGGCCAAATAAGAAGCCAGCAGCATAAGCAGACCTGTTTTATGGCCACTGTTGAGAGCCCCAAGTTCATGTAATCCAGCTTAACTGTACCTGAATTAACTTAATCTAATGTAACATTTCCAGGGATGTGTATATATGCCTGTAGCATGGAAAGGGTTGAACTTAACGTGGGTCCCTTTTAATTCTTTATCTCGTAATCAAGCCACCCCCATCCATTATAGCGAAATCTTACTGTTAATGAGGTGTGTGGTAACCTTTTTGTTGCAGAGGGGTGTTTCTGTCCTGCCTGTTGTACCATGAAGACAAGGTCCTTGTAACTAATGAGGATTTTCTGCCAGTGATAGAGGTAGATGAGACATACCCCAGCTGCATCTACCATGACTTCCATTGGCTCATGAAGGTACAGTCAGAGTGCCTGAGTTGCATTCCAGATTCAGTAGTCAGTCTATTTTAGAAATACAAAACAATCCAGAATGACATTACTGTAGCTGTATAACAATCTTTTGTCCACTGTTCTCTTTTTCTTTCTCTGGTCTGGTTGCTAGGTGAACCAAATCTGCTTTCTGTAGAGTAAAATGCTTTATACCCACTGTTGCTCATTGTTTGATGATTGTGCAGTGCAACATCAGTAGACAGCAGAACAATGATTATCGAGAATGTAGATTTTTGTAATTAAACAGAAACTTCTGGGAATTTAAATGTGATTTCATTGAGTAGCTAGTAGCTTGTGGTGACACTGTGTACAGGTGGCATGTACATGGGATGATGTCAAGTCACTCAGGCAGGACATGGAACGCAGCCTCAGTTCATCAGCCGTCCACTTCCGTATTAAACTTCTCCAGGCAGCAGCACAGATGCAGGTAATTACCGAAGTTTTTAAGCTGAAATTCTGATGGGTGATCGACCCTGTCAGTGCAGAATGAATTTCCAGCGTTTTGGACACTGTTTCTGCTTCCATCATAAAGGATTAATGTGGTGAGTGACAGAAGTGTTTGTTACTTAACTCCTGCAGCCTATGTCATTGCCCGAGAATGGAGAGTCACATGGCCGCACACTGCAGTCAAGTAGACATAAAAATCTTTGAAATTCTATGTTACTCATTTCTGAAAACATGCTCATATAATCTCATTTATTTATTGCTTTAACTCATTAATTTGCTTCTGTCCTATTTCTGGGTTTTCCTCTTGAACCACCTGAAATCTCATATCAGGATACCGAGATCTTATTCTGTTACAATCCAAATGTCACATATGTAAAAGTAATGATGTCTTCATTTTCTGAAATGAGATTATGAGATCTCACTGTTCTCCACGTTTTCATATCTGATCTAAATATATGATAAATATTTTTTAAGTTTTCCAGTGAGTAAAATAGTGTTGTTAGATTACAGTCCAGGTCATGCTTGCCCTGGGGTTGCATGTGGGGAGATACAAGGAGAAGTATTGCAAGGAATAGCAGGGCAGTAGTTGCAGCTGCATTGAGGGTAAATCGGTAAATGGACTCCAAGACCCTTCTATAAACCATGCAGACCCTATAACTCTTATCTCTGAGTATGGTCAGAACTAAAAGTACACACAGTAGAAACAAGTGCCATTATAGTTTGGAAGTAATCTTTCAAAACAGTGCAGTACTGCATAAACAATACAGCAGAGTTTTGTCATGTTTAAGCATACAGAGGCCAAATTTAAGATTATAATTTTCATTGGGTGCATCCTATTATGTTTATTATATAAAACTCCTTATTGGGATCCATGATAACACGACAACAAAACGGTCTAGGTCAGTATCACCTTAGCTACATGTTTAGGCTTTTAAAGCCATCATCAGGCAAAGCACATGATTACTATATTCACATACACACACACACATATGTTGCACTGCATTTCAATGTGGTGGTACAATGGAGCTGGATACTTGACAACTGTGTTACATTATAATAATACAAGGTATAAATAAAAAGAAAGTAAAGTGAGTAAGTAAAGCTCTCCCTGTAACAGTCCGTGGAGGCCCATGGGGTTGTGAGATGTTGAAGTTCCCACATTTTCTAGACAATCGGCTCATAGATGGTGGCAAGTTTGTCAGCCCTACATGTCAGCTGCCCTTTACCCCCAAGAATATTCCTGGTACTCATTTCTGTTAGAGGCTGAGTTGACCCCAGGGCCATAGTGCAGCTGGAAGGATTAGATCAATTGAAAAAATCCAACAACCTCATCGGGACTTGAACCCACGACCTTCCGACTTGTAGCATAGTGCCTCAACCAACTATGCTATCACGTGTCCCACAAGGTATAAATAAAATTATAAAATTATTATAAAATGAAAGTTATACAATAGAATACGACAGATCCCAATAAAGAAATTTAAGATTATATTTTTGCATAGTGTGAAATTGTCACTTGTGACATTCAGGCAGCACTGTGTATCCAAGACCTGGGGCAGCTGTACCACAAACCAGTAAGAGACTGCCAGGGGACACTCGTCATCTCCACTGTCAACTATGTGCGTTCTCCCAAGACCATATCAGTCCTTAATTCAAGATGGCTGCCACTTAGCAAAGTACAGAAGAAACTGGCAACTCATGAAGAGCCGAACGTAGGGGAGCTGCTTATGGCTTCCATTCAGGTATGGTCATGGATATATAAACTTGCATGTGACTCAGTTTGTTTCAGTAACGTGTTTCCTCTTTACCTCTATTTAACATGATAAATATAGCATGTAATATCCTTTTATATTTTTTGTATTATGTTACAAAGCTGTCTGAAAGCAGGTAACAAATTGTAGTGGCTGGATGTAGGTGTGAGATCAGATAGAGGCCCTATGAACTGCATCATCAAAGGGTCTACCAGACGCTAATGACAGATGAATACAGATCATTGGTGGAAAGGTACCTGGCAGGGGAAAATCTGCTCTCATGGCCTCTTTGTTCACCCACAAGACTTAACAGAAAATATATATTGTGCATAAATTTTGTTTTTCTGTACAACATTTGTTCAAAACATTTTCTTTTTCTATTTTATGAGCATTTAGCAAGTTGGGCTTGAGGTTCGTAGAGAAACAGACACATGTAGGTCTTCATGTAAAGTATCCCTATCCCTTATTGCTGCCTGATTTTACAAAACTTGAAATGTATTAATAAATTTTATAAGTTCGTAATATCAGGTCTCCTGCACTATCCCTAAGCTCTTATGTGTGAACAGATGGACAACCAAAGAGCCATGGTGAAGCTAATAGTTGCAGTGTTCATATTTTTGTTGCTAACTCACCAGAAATGGAAATAAATAACAGCATGTCACATAGTTTATAGTCGCACATCAGCATCTGTGGATGTCGCTTGGTGATGGATATTCTGTTGTAGAAGATGGGTACAAAACTGTCAGTGTGAGTTTTGATGTTCTGATGGCAGTGACTATGAAGATTAATGCAATAGTGTGTAGTCTAGTCTGCAATCTGTAGTGTGACTACATGCAGTCAGATCCCAGAACACAGTAACATTCAACCTTACAACTTATTTGTATTTACTTGCTACCTTTTTCCTCAGGACCAGATAACGTACCACCAAGTTAGCAGCATCAGGCTAAGTCGAGGGCTGTATTTGGGGTACCTCAAGATGCGTAGTTCGGTTGACTTGATTCAGGTAGTGGTGCCAAGCAAGGCCCCCAATGTCCTGCCACACTGCAAGATTCGGGATAACCCCCACGTCTCATCGTAAGTTCTCTGAACAGTCTTCATTCTTTTTTTATTTAATGTTTGAAGCCAGAATGGCTTGGTATAGTGTTCACAAGTAACCTCCCCTCTAACAGGACCCTATTCTGAGTCAGATGGATCATACTTCAGTTAAATCCATTTTAAAATTTTCTTCACATATGTGTCTAGATATTCCCAAGTGACATCGGGTTTTCAAACTGTAATTTTGTTTCCATTCCTCATTGCCCCTGTGCATGAAACCTGGCCTGCCTTTCTTGTATGCCCCTGTGTAATAGTTCATAACGTGCTTATTTTTTAAGACGAGATGTGAGCCCCAACCTCCAGACTTGGAGGACCATCCTTCGTTGCTTGTATGTGACTACTTATTCCATGAAACCATCCACAACCTGGGGATGCACCCCTCCATAGCAATTTGGGGTGTTTCTGACGTGAACAGGCCATCAGCTACTACTGCCTTCTTCAGCTCTCAAGATACACAGTGTTCTGTTATCAGCATATGCTGTTGCTCATAGTTGCTAGTAATGTGTTCCAGTGCCAAAGGAACCCAATCTAATATTCTTGATTCAAGGTTTCCCCTCATTTAGTATTCATTTTCTGAAATCCCAAGTCTGTAAGTACCAGTGTTGAAGTTCCTCACTCAGTTTCTTTTCCAAATCCATTGGTCCACAAAGAAACCTTAAAAAGGGTAACACTGTACACATGCAAGATTGTGTGAGAGGGAGGAAGAGTTCAGATTATGGTCCTCTGGAATGTGACATAGTGAAGTCTGGTAGAGGATGAGAGCAGTAGGTCCCTCTCTGAAATGTTGGTACCCATCTACCAGACTACATGGCGTTCCAGAATACCGTAATCATAATAGGCACCTCAGTGACAACCTCAGATCTAACAGAGAGGAGGCTGGACTTAACCAAGCATGGAATAGCCATACAGATGAAAGAAGACAACTCCTGGTATTTCACTTGCAACATGAATTTTCATACAAGTATGTGAAGTAGACCCTCACTGGACAGTTCTTCTGCACCTTAGTCTTACCATGTTCTCCTTTGACTAGAGGTAAAGTTAACCCTGTGCTTAAGCACCACACCATTAAGGTGTGTGGGTGAGTGCAGGAAGGAACCCACACCTTCATGCTCCAGTCACTTCACCCCTGGGATCGAACTGGATGAGCTGCAAGAGTCAGTCAAGGTGTGGTGACACAAAGAAATCTTCCTTTTCCACTGGGACTTGAATATCAGTCAACCATCTGATATATGTCCAGTGCTTTACTGAGCCATCGTGGCCCCTCATAATGCTGTATCTTCCCATTTGGCATTGCAGCGAGGAGTGGGAGTGGCTGAAAAGGCAAAGTGCTCGCCACAAAACTCTGGGCTGCTCGTCTAGTGAGACCCTGAGTTCGGTCTCCAGTGACGAGCAAACTAGCAGCGAAGATGGACAGCAGGCAGAGGCGTCTGGTGGTGGGACAGAGCAGCAAAGGGTATTTGTGGAGCTTGTAGCTGCTACAGCCCGACGGCTCTTTTCTTACATGGAAGTTAGCCCTCAGGAGGCACTGACCCACAGGTAACACAGCACAACTACAGAGCTACCTCTCTCTCTCTCTCAGCAGTTAACATGAATAGTAATCTTTGTGTTAGCGTAATTCATCTATTTATAACTCAAAAGGCATATCTGGTAAAAGATCTAGTCTATGTAGAATGGAACTGTTTGTTTTCCGTATCGCATACTTGTAGGAGAACAGTCCAAGATAGTTTGAAATTTGCTGTGTACTCTTAGCAATGTATATGGTAGGTACAGCTGTCTCAGTAGTGTGCAGGCAGTGCTGCAGACTTTTCAGTGCAATTAAAACCTCATTCCCAGGAAACTTTAGTTTTTAAATTCAAGTTTCTTTCTCTTTCAACACTGTAGCCATTACATACTGTATTACTGATGAAGAAAGTAACAGTGTCCCAGGCAAGAGACGATTACTTCACCATGTTTTCAGTAAAAATTTGTTATAAGTCAATGTATGACATTGCATTAAAGGTCACACTGTCATGAAATAATGTATGATCATTACCTCATGACTGGAAAAGTGAATTATAAATGGAATATATTCTTTAACCCTTTGTTTCTCATACCATGACAAAATATATCTCATTTAACTGTACGTTGAGACTTACTCATATGGCACCCTGCCTCCATTTGCAGCTACACTTAGATGGTAGCAAGGCTGCGCCATAGCTCAAGCGGTTAGTCGCTGGCTTCCCACTGTGGCGGCCTGAGTTCGATCCCGGGTCTGGTCAAGTTGGACTTGTGGTGGACAAAGTAGCGCTGGGGCAGGTTTTCTCCGAGCACTTCGGTTTCCCCTGCCAGTCTTCATTCCACCAATTGCTCCACAATCACCCTCACCTCTCATTTGGGGCTGCTACAGTAGGCCAGAAGTGGCCGCAGTACAAGGGACTTGGTCCCACCCCACTAGCAACAAAAAAAATAGATGGTAGCAAGTCTCTTCTGTTGCAGCATCACCTTAAATCTTTTTTATGTCTAATGAGAAATCAAACGCACTCTTCAGTCAAAGCTAGACTTAACAGAAATGTAGCAAGATGGCCATTAGTTGATGACAAGCCAAGCATGAACTTCAAAACATCTAAGATGTTGTGCACCTGTTTGTACAGAGCAGCTGGCTGTATCCTGGGAGCCATGTTCTAACCTAACCTAGCCTAGCCTGACAGTGAATTAATATTTGCATTCCCAGAAAGAGACTGGGGTGACAGCTCTGCGTACTACGACCTTTATATTATGCAGCAGGTAACAAATGTGTCCTGGGTACGCAGCATTTTCAATTATCTTCCCGTGTTGCAGGATGTATGATGCAGAAGTTGTTGATCTGAGTCCCGAAGTGTCGTTTCTCATTGTGGTACCGCGTGCTGAATCAGCATGTGCCGTGCCGGGGCAGACAGAGGCCTTACTGCAGCGAGGAGACCTCATAGCCCTGCCTGTACAGGTGTTTGAGATGGTGCACTTGGGAACTTACCAGCGTGACGTCATCTCCCGCTACTCCAGACTATCCTGTATATTGGAACTGGACACCGTACTGGCACACCATAGCCACAGAGAGGTGTGTGGTCACAACCCTACAACGATACTTAACAGTATAGTTGTAAGATTTGAGGCTTTCACAGCGGTGACTATGAAGAAAGCAGTCTTCTGGGATTTGGCACCGTGTATATGTGGTGTTAACCGACGTTTTGGAGGAACATATCGCCTCCATCTTCAGGGTAGAAGGAAAAATATAAGAAATCCGCAAGCGAAGAGACCATGAGAACCGGTAAAAGCAGTTCTCACGGTCTCGTCTCTTGCGGATTTCTTATATTTTTCCTTCTACCCTGAAGATGGAGGCGATACGTTCCTCTGAAACGTCAGTTAACACCACATATACACGGTGCCAAATCCCAGAAGACTGCTTTCTTCATTAACAATATAGTTGTTATATTATAAGCAGTGCAATGGTCATTGCAAATTCAACAGAAAATCTAGTGTTTTCTCGCATCATTCCTTCCTCCCTTCCTTCTTTGCTTTATTTTACATTAACGTGGGTAATTCTCACTTGGAGTCTGCAGCTACAGGAGGATAACAATGAAAATACCAGTCATGCAATGTGCCATGTTATTTCAACATTTCCCATGTTTTTCACAACATCTGTGAATGCAACCAAGCTTGGCATAGAAGCTGGCATTTATAAATAGCACCATCTGTCAGGAACTGAAAGTAACTACATCCTCAGTGAGCACACCAAAAAGTTGGATGTTTAACAAGCAGGGAATTCAGTTCTGGAGCTTGTGAGTGAACATGCAGGTACAATTACCTGTGTATAAACACTGATATTGGGATTACAGTCATGACATGATTGAATTGTAATTGCAGTTACTTTCTATAGACTTCTATAGACTGTCAGATTATGGCCTGGCAAAGCAAGTATTTTTGGTGTAATGCAATGACCGACCTTTGATTTTTGAAGGTGCACAAATGGAAGTTTACACTTTCATTCATCAGTTAATCCAGACCTCAATAACATGAATAAGGGTATTAAGCTCTACAGTAATAATTATCTTACAGTACAGTTCTGTGCAAACATTGATTGCAATTGGACTTACTGGACAAAAAAAAATGTTTCAAGTTACCTTTGCAGCAGTTATACTTTCTAAGATCTACATGTTTGTGGCGGCAGTATGTGTTGATACAGTTAATGTGTCTCTGGACAGTATCCATTGCACTCTTTTTATTTAAAACACAGTGTTAAGGGACTGGATCCTCTGTGTCTTCAGGTGGAAGACAGAGATGGAATCCAGGATGATGGATAATGTCCAGAAATACAATAATTGTATTATTATTATTATTATTATTATTATTTATTTCATCCATAGCTGTAGAGAATTACAATTGGACATGTCAAATATCAACAACCTCACATAAAAAATAACATAAGTAAAAAATAACATAACATTCACACAGTGATTCATCACTGTAATACAGCAATACATCTCAAAATACTTGTAGTTTGTTTGAAATCTGGCATACATTATGTATGAAATCCTTTGTTTTTCCGGTTTTCTCTGTCTCTATTCTGGTTATTAGGTAGGTCTAACTGATCTCCTGCAATCCATGAAGTTACAATGTTCACTGATGTTTCATTATTTAATGTACTTCATGCAGAGATAGGGACTAGTGGTATCACTTGGGCCCATCTATTTACTTGAGTACAGAGACAGAGTCCAATCTCCAAAATGTTGTTTTTAAATAAAAACAGGACGATGGATAATGCCCCAAAAGTCAGTAATTGTGTTAATGTACCATTGTCACAAACTTCTAGATCTTACTTAGCAACTATTTCATATATAAAGCAATTGCGTGATACTATCACAGTGAATAACAGGTAACCAAGGGACAGAATTGTACATTCACATGATTTAATAAAGAACTAAGCCATACCATAAGGGCAGTTAGTCACCAGCTTCGACCGCAGAGGCCCATGTTTGAGCCCAAGTCAGGTCATGTGGGATCTGTGGTAGGCAAAGTGCCACAGGGGCAGCTTTTCTCCAAGTACCTCAGATTCCCCTGGCAGTTCTCATTCCACTAAATGCTCCATGCTCACCTATCATCCAGGGCTGGTACAAATAACCAATTAGTAGCTGACATACCAAATGGACTCAGTGTAGCCCCACCCCAAAACACACACAAAAAGAAAAGATGAACATGCACTTTCATTAAGGATTAAAGAAATAACAGGCAAATTTTGAAGCTTGATATGCTGGGTGTGCTATTTTCTTGCTTGTAATGAACACACTAGACATAATACAGCATCTAATGTTATTTTAATCACCCCTCCCCAGGCTTTCTCGGCATCCGAAGTAGCGGCAGCAAAAGACCGTCTTGCTCAGCTCCAAGACTTCCAATCTCAGCTGAATGCTGCATGGAAGGGCATCCGTTGGCTCATGGATGTGCTGACATTCGCAAGAGATCGTGGAAGTGGTGGCGTGACTTCGGGCAGTTGCGCAAGTACCCCTGGTGTGGCCATGAGGAACTTATTAGCTCTAAACTGGAGTTCGTCAGCGGAGCATGGAGGTGACAGAGAGGCGAACTGTAACGGTAAGGGTGGGAGTAGCTGTGGGGGTGGGAGTCTGAAGAGAAGTTTGCTGCAGTTGCCTCCGCGGGATCCGAAACTCGTGAAGTCGAGCACAAGTCGAGGCAGCTGGCCAGGTCCAGGTGTGAGTCCTGGTAGTGTTGCAAGTTTCCTGGCTTCAGAACTGAGTAAGAGCGAGCAGCATCTCAGTATAGGGAGGAGCAGCAGCCGCAGCCACAGTGGTGACATCAGTAGCAGCAACACTGCATCCACCATCATGACGGATGCCGGCAGTACCGGCAGTTTCTCAGTGGCAGGTGAGTGTTCCCCTCTGGGGCTGGTTTATTTGTAGGCATGGAAGCAGAAAATGCAGGCAAGAATGAACTACACAACAAGTGCTGGTCTAATTGCACTTAATTAATTAAGCACAAACGGGAGAGTGGAGGTATAGCTCCACCATTCTTAACCTTGGCACTAGATGGAGGTGAGTGGTCAGATTCAGGCCCCAGCCACTTTACCCCAGGCAAAGAGCCCCTGATATGCGCTGGGTTGGGGGCTGGGAGAGCCTAGAGCCAGTCTGGATGCTGTGGAGAAGGGAAAAGCCTTGGCCATCCAGCTCATAGCCTGTTACTGTGCTGACTGAGCTATCTCGACTCTGGTCTGAAGGTAAGTCATTGTCTAAAGCTAGAAGCCTGAAGCATGGATTTCTCTGTTTTGCAACTCAACCTTTCCTGTGGCATGCCATATTTAAATATTTTTAAATGTCAAATGCAAAACAACTAAAAATTCAGCCCAAACTGTTTTTTTCTTCTGTAAAGAAGTGACTAATTGTAAAGACACTGAAATCATGTCAGTGATACAGGTGAATGCTTGGTAGCATGTCTTTATTATAGCTCTGGGCGGAAAGAGTTTCAGTAGGAATGTGTCTCCACTTGTAACATGACGGTCAGTGGAAGAATGAGAGTCTGCATTATGCAATTCCAAAACATGGGCACATTTCCATGAACATGGCCTCTCCCTAATGTGGGAACATGCTGTACTTCATTGAAATTTGTATGTATATTTTTTGAGATAGCTGTGATTATTAAGACTGCAGTCTTCCAGGACATGGCAACACGTGGCCAGGTACCTGTCTACCAGACTACATTGCAACACATCCCATACTGTACTGTTAATATGTAACGTTCACTGTGACAGTATCTTGACAGGCAGTGTATAATTTAGTTACAGTACTTCCTGTTAACAGGAGATGATTTCTAGTTGACTTTGTGTTCTCATTGTTTCCATGGTTACACAGATTCCTAACAGAAGGGAATTCAAGAAGTAAGGGGTAAGAAAGGGGTAAGGGAAAGAAACAGTAAATTAGGAATGAAGGCACAGAAAGAAGGATTCCTTGCTGGAGTTGGGTATTCACTTTCCATTGGCTTTTCCTGCTCATTTCTCACATGAATTCATTCTTAGGAATGGGCCAGTGAAGTAATAACAATTAACTTTCATTCACCTGGAACAGGTGTCATCCCTCGATTACCCCCATCCCGAAGCGAGGACACCCTTCTCCTACAGAAGCTGCCTCCCCCATCAGTACGGACCCACACGCGATCACGCTCGTCTACCATAACAAGTGGAGCCAGTGTGTCTGCATCAGCATCACCACTGCTGTCAGTCCGGGCGATATCGGGGGGCAGTATGCATTCATTGTCATCGTCTGATGATACTGCTAGCTCTGCATCCACATCAGTTATGAAGCTGTCAAGTGGCGACAAGTTGGTTGGTGATCAGGACGATATCGCCAGTGTGGCCACCATTGTACCGGCACCTGCACCAGGAATACTGCAGGTATGATACGTATGCTGTGTTAGTCTGCCCATAGTGTTGTCCCAGTAACATGGAACAAATGGATAGAGTTTTCATGAAACTTGGAATGAACAATGTGACATTGGAAGTTTCCCCAAATTCACTCTTTCTCATTTCCTGCTACCAATAAAACCAAAATTGCACCAGTGTGAATTTGTGAGAAGCACTGAGAGTAAAGGCATTTAATTCTGAAGTCCTGGAATTCTGCAGTGTAACAGACCTTCCAAGAATATGCACCTCTTATTAAGGCTGTTCCTTTGCAGGCTCAGACATCACAGTCAAATGATGAGCACTGCTGCTGCTTATCTGGGAGAGCCATCCTCTCATTTTGTGCTGTACAATCTGAGCACATAAATATATGTATACTTCTTTGTGTACTGTAAAATAACATGGCATTCCATTCAATGACTGAAATTAATGGATTACAGGAATCCTAACTATGTGAAGCAGTCATTCTTCAGAAGCTGATAATAGCCAAGCTGACCAAGAGATCTCCTGCTCTGTATGAAACCTGTAGGCTCACGTTTTTTCACAAATCGTACCACAGGACCCTATCCTGAGCCATGAAGCTGGCAGGACATGTGAAATTTAGGATTGAATTAGGTGCAACTTATTGTCTTGTGAGACGTCGAGTCCCTCGACCCTGTCTGTGGTCGAGAAACCACGCTCTGCTACCACTTTGTGCCGTTTCCCTTCCCATGTAGAAGGGAACCCAGTTCTCCTGCCCACTTTAACCCATGGACTCCTATTCAAAGCGGGCAAGGGACAGGCTCATAAGACGACTTGCTTGTACGTGGTGCACTATGCCTCCCCAAGGTCGAGTAGGGGATCTCGGGAGAGGAAAACCACTGTCGGCACTATGGGCCAAGCTGGACGGATCTGCTAGTCTGAACTAGTAGGGGACACACAGACAACCCAAGTATACACAAATACTACAGGCGTTTCTAACATATAAATAAATGTGTATATTGATAACAAGGCATACAGGTGACTCTGCCTGACGGGCAGTGACTGGTCAAACACACTCACAATTAATACAGAATTACTCTGTGGCTAAGCGCACAGACGCAAATATAAGCACGCCTCATGGCANGAGAAGCACTGAGAGTAAAGGCATTTAATTCTGAAGTCCTGGAATTCTGCAGTGTAACAGACCTTCCAAGAATATGCACCTCTTATTAAGGCTGTTCCTTTGCAGGCTCAGACATCACAGTCAAATGATGAGCACTGCTGCTGCTTATCTGGGAGAGCCATCCTCTCATTTTGTGCTGTACAATCTGAGCACATAAATATATGTATACTTCTTTGTGTACTGTAAAATAACATGGCATTCCATTCAATGACTGAAATTAATGGATTACAGGAATCCTAACTATGTGAAGCAGTCATTCTTCAGAAGCTGATAATAGCCAAGCTGACCAAGAGATCTCCTGCTCTGTATGAAACCTGTAGGCTCACGTTTTTTCACAAATCGTACCACAGGACTCTATCCTGAGCCATGAAGCTGGCAGGACATATGAAATTTAGGATTGAATTAGGTGCAACTTATTGTCTTGTCCTGCTCTCTGTCACTACATGCTTCAGCCTTGTATGGCCATCATGAGGTGCAGGTTTATCTGACAAAACTGTTCCACCATTCCTTAGAATGATATATTGCATGTGAGTGTGATGTTGATTATTAATTAAAATTTAACAGAGCTGGTATAGATGTTGACGTAGTGTTATTATGTTAATGTTTTATATGTTAAGAATGACTTTCTCCCTCCAGCTCTGTCAGGCTGAGTAGGCTGTTGTTTTGTTTGTGTGTGTAGAGATGAGGCCAGAACATGTAGCGATGGAGAAGCAGGGCAAGACAATAAGTTCTGTTTGAGATGTATACAAGTAAGTCAAAATGTTACATCCCCAATTTCTAATACTTTGAGGCGTTTCATGACATTTATTATATGTATATGTTTGTAATATGCAGGATTTGAGGTTCTCCTAATGGTGACTAGGAAGTTATCGTTTTCTGGGATGTGACGCTGTGTTGTGTGGCTGGACTGGTACCAATACTGTTGATACAAGATTTAGCCAGCTGAAATGTTGCAGGTGTATGCAGCTTATGAGACAGGCCTGGCAAGTGGGACGAGCCTCAAGCTGCACGTGACGCCATGGACGACGGCCCGCGAGGTAGTGGATCTCGTGGTGAAGCAGCTAAACATGGCGGTGGTGCTCAAGGGTAAGGATGGACCTATCTACCCTAGTGACAAGCTCAAGAACTTTTGTCTGGTAGCTGTTATAGGGGCTAGGGAAAGATGTCTCAGAGATGACTTTAAACCACTCCAGCTGCAAAATCCATGGAAGAAAGGAAGGCTGTATGTCAGACAGAAACAGGATGTGCTGGCCGCACTTGAACAGAGTTCTCGTCACACCGCATATCTCTAGCCAGACTCAACTGAGCAAGATAGTGAACGATCCATCCATTCCACAGTGTCTGATTGTGATACTCTGAAGTGACAGCTACAGACGTCTGTAGTGACTAAAAGAAGGGGAGGGAGGGGGGATTTAGTTTTCACGCCAGTGGCTGCGATCACTGTTGGAAATGGAATCCAGTGATGACAGGAGGGGAGATGAACTGCCTTGCCATTGCCAGAACAAGAGAAACTCAGGTGCTGCTAATATTTGTTTGTTTGAAGATATTTTGGCATTTATTCACAACTGAGTAAAGGCTGTTATTGCTAACTGTTTGACTGTAGGTGTGGGAAATAGGATGACAGCTGTGGGGGAGTTGGAAGGCTTCCTGTAAAATGTTGCTGTTGGCAGTCAAATGTGTCACATATAAACAGTACACAACATCTCAAGAGAAATCTGAGTAATATTCTGAAAACTGATAAAAAGTATGAAAAGGAAATGCATTTACTTGTATGAAACCAGTGGAAGTGTGGGTAAGCAAAACATTCGCCATATCCAGAATACACAATTTGTTATGCAGTTTCTGTTTCTGTGCGACTGAAAGCTCCTAATTAAGAGGAACAGAAATGGTATGACAGGAAAACTTCAGGAGGATTCTGCCACATGACTGTTTAGTGAATTTTTTACTCACTGATCTGCTGAGACAAGATTATCTTCATTCTTAAAATAAATATTCCTACACATGCAGAACAGTTTCCATCACTGAAGACGTGATTTTTTTTTCAGTGTATGCTATTTAAATTATGACAGCTTACAAGGAACAGACTGTGGGGTTACAGCCCTAGATCATGCGATGCACATTCCTTCCGATAAAGAAGAATGCAGTGTGAATGAATGGGAACAGTAACATGGTTTTGTGTCTGTAAAGCTAACATTATTTAGCTGATGTGCATGTGATCTTTGTAGAGCATATGCTGTCCCAGGTATTGCAATCCATGAAGTGGCAGACTTTGTTCTGATGTTTTAAGTACATGAAAGCAGGAATTTTTACCTCAAATGTTCTCATGCCATAACTAATTCATTTTAAACTGAAACAGGTCAAGAGTGAAGTATCTTGGTCTCATCACTTCATTTTATATATGATCACATTGCAGATATAATTATAAAGAAATCAAATACATTGCAGATATCCAAAAAAAATGGAATGAACTTACAGAACAGGATTTTGGGCTTGACAATATGTTGTAAGATTTAAGTCCTATTTATTATAAGATTTGCATATTTTGCTGCAGTAAAGATTGATACTATTGTCATGTGTAGGAGGGTACACATGATGAAAATAACAGGTTCTGGTTCGGATGATTGGATTTATTGGCACTTCAGTTACAAGGTCCCTTAATTACAACTAACACAGCACTATCATTAATTTACACAATATTCAGTTCACCATTGCACATGCACTAGGATTCTCAGTTCCCACTAGTCATTTCCTAGCAACGGATCTCAGTACAGAACTTAGCACTTCAAATCACTATGAAATCTTCTTGACATTTCTTCTGCAATCACCCTGGAACCTCAGAACTCAACTAAAAACTTTTCTGGACTCTGAATTCACTTCTCTTATAAGCACTCTGCACAGACTCCACAGAAAACACAGTCTGTATTGTTAATGTCACCGCATTGCATAGCATGGTCTGATATGCAGAAATGTGTTTACTGAACCATTGCCAAGAAAGGGATTGCATAACCTCATTATTATATTGTTGCATGCGTCTATTAGCAATGGCTGTTTCTGTGGGTCAATCGTTCTTGCCTGGAGCAAATACACCACACTACTGTCTTCAGGATTATGGTGCCATCTTGTGGTCTCATTGTGCAGCAACATACTGCCTCTCTCTGTCTTCAGGAAGATGGAAGCAGTAGTTTCTCCCAAAACAATATTTTATCATAACCCAGAAGATCACAACGGTAATTCACATTCTAAATGCTTCTTTGGAAACTGGTTCTTATAGTCAATTAAATTCCAAGTTTCAATGTAACATTTGCTACTTCAAATTTCATCTCTGAATCATGAAATGCACTACTACAGTAAATGGTGAGCACCTTCCATTATTGTTTTTTATGTTTAGTATTTCTTTTTCACGCTTTTTTGTACCCATGGACCACAGTATTGAAAATAATAAGAGGAAATAATAATTGAAAATTAATCAGTCATCACATTTATACCTTACCAAACTGACTGGAGATAGCGTGCAAGATGAATAGTAAAGGACAGCACAGCAGAACAGATTGTAGTGCACAAGCCTGACTGAACAGATGCATGAAATCATGATACTCTGCATGGAGTAATGCCGGACATGATGACAGAAGAGTAGCCAGTGAATCTGTCTGGAAGTGTCTAAGTAAAGAAATGAATCAAAATTAGAAGAATTGTTATATTAAAATATTTTTGAAACACATTTATGCATCTTTCTGCTTCATTCATGAATTCCATTCTCTCTTTTGTTGGGGCACAGTAATCTGTGACATCACAGTTTGCAGAATAGACAGCAGTAAATTTTCGGGGTTGAAACTGGATTGGACTGTTAAGACTTTTACATGTTTATAAATAAGATAAAGGATGTCGCATATCGCAGATACTTTACTCTGACAAGTAGAGCTTTTAGAAATGATGTACTTACTGATGTAAAGCAAAACAACATTTCCAGAAATGGGTAAAAATGGTGATATCACACCCAGTGTGTTTCTAATATATCAGACTTTATTTGTGTATGTAATGGTACAACTCTAGTCACATTAACAATGGCAGCTGTCACTTGCAAGGGTTAAATACATCCTTGTGAATTAACATTATTTTTAAGAACAGAGATGATATTAGGATTAATAAGAGAGTTTTGATATAGGAAGGGTGAAAGTGACAGTTCATCGCATATTCTTCAGTAGTGGTGTTTTGGTCCTCAGTTTGTGAGGCTTACAAACAAAATGGAACATGAATGCAAGTTACAGTTTCAAAAGCATAAGTTAAAACTATTTTCTATTGCAAATCTTAGAAAACAGACACCAAGAAGCAGTACAAGGTGAGCAGAGCTATTCCTAAGAATTATTTAGATATTCTTATTCCAGTACTGAAGGTTGAGGAAACTGAATATTAGCAATTCCTATAACTGTACATATTAGCGCTTCTTGAAACAGAATGTTCTCTAGAGATACATACATTTCAGAAGTGGCTATTTATTTGCATATTTAAAATCTTATGCAATCCCACATGAGAGAGCATCCTTAGACTGTGTACTGTACACCCCTGTCAAGGAATGGATTCATATCTTAGAAACATGTGTCTGCAACATGTTGCATCTGTCATACTAACACCAAAAAATGAAAATATTGATGTCTTAAGTTCATACAACTTCTTGAGCTTTTAGTATAGGCTTCTTAGGAACATAGAAAACAGATGTTATAAAATAGCATTGTGTCTCTTTCAGTTACTTTGAATTTATGACATGGCTGATGGTATTATTAGGTGTTTATAATTCTTTCATAATTTCATTCAGGTAAATTCAGTTCTCCATTTTTGATGCAGATCAGTATAAATGTGTGATAAAATTACTCTTCATTAACGGCATGGATTTGAACATCTTATTAATGACACTCATTAGAATTCACTTAAAAAGAAAATCATTACCCTGATATCATTTTCATAATTGCAATTAGAATTCTGTTCTAAAAAATCTGTCTGTTTCTTCTTGGTTTATTCTTCAATAATTTGAAACCTCCACTGAACGTTTCTTTCTGGAGTAGTGGATTTGGGCACTAAACCAAGAAAAATCTTAAGTGGAGTAAACTTAACACTGAGATTATTAATGGCTTTAGGCTTCCATGGTGGTTTGGTGGTGATGTTGACTGCCATTGGGTATTTACACCTTGTGGTTATTGGACTGTTGCCAAAGTTCTGATATAATGTGATGCCTCCACTGATCCTGAAGGTGGATGCAATATGTTCCTTTGAAACACCAGCAACAGAGCCCACATCCACACAGTGGAAATATCCAAGAGAAGGATCAACTGAGATCGTCAATTTGAGATGTAAAGTAAGAGAAAATGTGAAATTGAAGAATATTAAGTAGGGATTAAACTGTATCAGAAAATTGTTTGTTTGATAGTGTTAATATCTTCTCTGAATATTATAGCTAAGATAATTTCTAGGGAAATTCAGATTTATTAAATCTCAAATTATGTTTATCATAGCAAAGATGCCTATTAATATTAACCAAATCTGGTTGGTTGGATTTGGGATCATTTAACCCATTTTACTTCTTGCTTCCCAATAGAGAGCACTTAAGTTCTTGCTTTGTTGCATCTTGAAGAAGTTTGCACTTTTCTTTTGGGAAGCTTTGCCAGATTTGTTGCTCATTTTGCACTACCCAGGGGACACATGACTTAAAGAATGTCACGGATGTGAGCGACTTTGTCCCGCTTAACCAAATCTTTCATTATATAAATTTATTTCTCTGTTTCTGTAGTTTCATCAGATTTATTATTAGATGAGGATGTTTCTTTTGGAATGCATCTGCATGAAAATGATGACACAGTGATGTTTCAGCAAATATCCCAACAGGTCTCATGTAAGATGGACACACATCCCAGCAAAGTTTGTTGACTAGAATGTAAACAGGCTTAAATTTCAGTATCAGATCTAGAAAATTCATATTCAATTTGGAAACAATAGTTCCAGACACAAAACAAACATAACTTCAATTTACAGGTAAAGTATGCAACCCATAACGTGTTTCAAAACTGACCATGTTTGAAACTCATTTGAACTAACATTTCTCATCCCAGGCTGTGGAAATTATAAATACCTAACAATCCATGTGATGGGGAGGGTTCAATATGAATGTTGTCAGGTACATGAAGGTTTTGTATGTGTCTGGCACCATAACATAATCATATTACATATAACCTGACCTCTTAGAATGCAAAATGTGAGCAAGGGAATCCTGATGGTCCCCAAAATGACAAATATTATTACACGGAGTTCCTGTATGAATGTGATAAACGTTTTTCTTTTTTAGCTTTGCATCTTTTTCAGTTCCTCTGCATATTTTAGATGTATCTTAACTGCCACAACCAAAAGTATAAAAGAGAGAGAGCAAGAGAAAGTTAAAGTATTTTATAAGGTGTTTGTAAATGATGATGTTGACATTGTATTTACTGTATTTATTTAACAAATTTATGTATTGAAAGGTGCATTTAACTGAGAAAGTGTAATATGTTTCATAATATAATTGAGAAAATTAAACTTAAAAAGGAGCACAGAAATTATTGTTATAACAATGATCAAGAAGAAATGAGTTCATAATTCATTCTCAAATTTAAAAATGGAAGAGAATAACTGACAGCAGCATTAAATTCATTGCCAGTGTAGGGTTTCTGACAAACTAAATACTGGGTGCTCACATACGGTGTGTAGTCCTATAAAACTAAGAGTGCTAGTTTTCTTCTCCACAGTGTGCATCCTGCTGTGTGTTACAAATATATGGCAAGGTAAGGGTTTCATGAACACAACAAACAGCCCATAACAATAATATCCAAAATACATTACTACAGCACAACCTCGGGTATAACAACATCCACCATGAGAGATACTCAACAATGCGGTTTCCTACAATTATTCACACAACACTAAAAATTCTGAACATCACATGAGAAATTTTAACATCATATTCCATCATCTTAATAATTGTTCTAATAATTTTAATATTTTTGTGTTTTAATTCTATAACTTTCAGTTTTATTCCCAAGGCTTTATGTCATAATATATCATTCCATCATATTATTCATCTTTGATAAACATTATATGCTAATAATTTTAATACAAATTCTTTGTACACTCTTAATATTTTAAGGTATGTAATTCTTACATTCTAACTTAGGCATAACTTTATCCTTAAGATCATAATACTGCCCGATGATGGTCCCATGAGGACTGAAATATGTAGTGGTAGAAAATAAAATTCAATCTGAGTACCGATTGATTGTAAAACCACACTTATGTTCACAGAAACCTTATCTTGTCATATAAGAGTGCTAGACAGGACCAGTTTGCTGAAAATTTGTTAATATGAGACGTGTTACTTAGTGGGGGTTGCTTTGAGTTTTGAAGTGGAAGCTAACAGTATTTGAACCCTTAAAGACATGCCCACATATCAAACAGGGAAGTCTCGAATTAAACAAGCTTTAAGATAATAACATCTAAAAGTGTGTGATGACGGTACATTAGTCGTCCTGTCTTTATATAAAACACCGTAATGTTTATTAAAAAACAATAAACAGGACAGTGTTTTAGATAAATATAATTTCCAAAAACATAATATTTGTACTAAGCTTTAAGTTAGTATGTTATCATTATGTATAAAACTTCATATAAAACTGCTTTTATAATTTTTCCTGAAATTTTTCATGACACTAACATTGTGTTATTAAATTGAAGTAATTATTTTTAAAACAAATAACAAGTCCTTTAGGAACAGCTTTCATGAACTCCAACCTGTCTTTGAAAATACATCACTCAAAAAGTACTGGGGCACCTTCTGGTCATAGAGCAAGTGCAGTTGGACACCCACCCCTTATTTTCCAATTCTTCTGAAATTTATGCCATGGTAATTCCATTATGTATATTACAAAGGATGACACAAATCTTACACAAGATAACTGGAATTCATGTACAAGAATTTGCCTCACAAGTTTGTGTTTCATTTAATACTGTATGACTGTGTAGCAGAATTTGTTGCACTGAATCATTCTGTCTGACAAGAACTCGGAATACTGGGTCACACACTTTACCATCTTTTACCATGACCTCAGCATTTCAAGAAATTCATGGGCTTTTCCCATGAAAAAAAAAATACTAGTAGCAGTATAGTCTGATACTTACTTACTTACTTATGGAGCTGAGCCATTCTTGAGGAGCCGCCAATTCTGCAGCTACTCAAGAATTTCCCAGCATTTTATGGAACCCAAAGGTTCATCACCATGTTCACAAGAGCCCTCCACTGGTCCCTATCCTGAGCCAGATTTATCCAATCCATACCATACCATCCTATCTCTCTAAGAGCCATTCTAATATTGTCCACCCACCTACGCCTTGGTCTTCCCTGTGGTCTTTTTCCTTCTGGCTTTCCCACCAATATCCTATACGCATTCATCTCCCCCATTCGTGCTACATGACCTGCCCACCTCATCCTCCTTGACTTGATCATTCTAATTATACTTGGAGAAGAGTACAAGTTATGAAGCTCCTCATTATGCAGTTTTCTCCAACCTCCTGTGATTTCATCTCTCTTTGGTCCAAATATTCTCCTCAACACCCTGTTCTCAAACACCCTCAGTCTATGTTCCTCCCTTAATGTCAGAGACCAAGTTTCACACTCATACAGAACCACAGGCAAAATTATAGTTTTGTATATTCTAATTTTTATGTTTTTGGACAACAGACGAGAAGACAAAAGGTTCTGGACTGAATGGTAGCAAGCATTAAGTATAGTCTGATACTCATAGCAAATGAATTCTCTTGTCTGTTATTGTTGAAATGGGATGGCTATAGAACTGATAATGTGCCAATGTAATGACCAGTTATTCACATATGAAAGGAGTATACAATAGCGTAGTTGGTTGAGGCACTATGCTATAAGCCAGAAGTTGCAGATTCAATTCCCAAAAGGTCATTGGATTTTTCAGTCGACCTATTCCTTCCAACAGCACTGTGGCCCTGGTGTCAACTCAGCCTGTCACAGAAATGAGCACCAGGAATCTTCCTGGGAGGGTAAGGGATGGCCAACGCATAAGGCTACATACATACATACATACTTTATTTCACTTCCATAAATCCTATCAGGAGTTACAAACTCATGTGGATGTGGAGATCGTCTTGGTTACAAATTTGGCACAAGATACAACTAGTCGTACAAATATCATAAACATTCTAATACAATCCATTACAAGTAAATTACAAGTGGAAAACAGTCCTGTCATACATTATTAGCACATACATATTAATGATAAAATTCAATAAGAGATACATAATAGTTACAATATAAATAAGTAATATAAAATAAGATATTACAATGCTTGTATACAATAAAATAAAATAAAAGTTACAAAATACCCAATATAAATAATTATAAATACAAAAATACAAATCTGGCTATTTATCTCCTTTTAGAGTAGAGTTATTCAAATACCTTAAGGGGATTTGTAACAGAAATATTCTTGTAATGAATAAAAAGAGTGTAGTAGTAAAAATTGTTTCAGTAGTACTTCAAACATCTTAATATCACTTGATACATCCTTAATGTGTTGTGGAAGATTATTGTAGACCTTCGTTCCTGAATAATAGATTCCCTTTTGATACATCCTCAAATTTACTAGGGGTAGATGGAGGTTTTTTTGTTGCCTAGTATTTTTCCTATGGATCTCTGAATTTACTGTGAATTCACTTCTATTTTTTGCTACAAAAAGCATAAGAGAAAGTATATACTGAGATGCCAAGGGCAATATTTCTAGTTTTTTAAATAATTTCCTGCACGAGTCCCTCCTTCTACAACCCAACATAATTCTAATTATATTCTTTTGCATCCTGAATATTTTTATGCTTAAGGGTGAGTTGCCCCAAAAGGGTATCCCATAATTTATGATTGAATTAAAATAAGAGTGATATACCATTTTCAAGGTACTTAGGGACGTGAATGGTTTTATTGATCTTATTATGTAGCAAACCGCACTTGTCTTTGAAGTAATATGTTCAATATGGCATTTCCAGTTCATTTTCTCATCAATGTGTATTCCAAGAAATTTTATATTAGATACAGTTGTAATTTCTTTTCCCTCGTATGCAATTTTTGTTTCGGTTATTGGTTTATTATTACTGGCTGAGAAATGAATATAATGAGTTTTGTTAAAATTTATAGAGAGTTGGTTTACTTTGAACCATTCATTTATACTGTGTAAAGCAGAATTTATTTTTACATGGAGATCATTATAATTCAAACTTGTAACTAATACACTAGTATCGTCAGCGAACAGGATAGGCACAGTTTTCTCGTTTATAATTTTGGGTAAGTCATTTACATAGAGAAGGAACAACAAAGGGCCCAAAATCGAACCTTGTGGGACTCCATGTCTCATTTTACCCCATGTTGATGAATCATTTAGATTTAGCTTTGTATCAGTAATTACGACTCTTTGATACCTGTTACTAAAGTATGATTCAAACCATAGCTTTGCTTTACCTTTTATACCATAGAATTCCAATTTCGACAGCAGGACCTCATGATTGACACAGTCAAAAGCCTTTTCGAGGTCACAAAAAATACCTCCTATTAAATTTTTACTGTTTAATGCCTTGTGAATTTCGTTTGTTAGCTTATATATAGCTGAATCTGTTGAGGTGTTAGTTCTAAAACCAAACTGCTCATCCACTAAGATATTATTTTTATTTAAGTGTTCAAGTAATTGAATGCTCATGGCTTTTTCTAATACCTTTGAAAATGAAGTTAAAAGTGATATGGGCCTATAATTAGAAATATTTGATTTATCTCCTTTTTTAAACAACGGTTTTATTTGTGAATATTTTAAACGGTCTGGAAAAATTCCTTGTGATAATGATTTATTGCATATGTGAGTTAGAGGAGAGCTGATGTATACAGAGCTCATTTTTAATACTTTGGTAGATATTTCATCGTATCCATAGGAATTTTTTAATTTGAGAGATTTAATTATATTTTCAACTTCCTTAGTAGATAGGGAATTAAGCTTAATATTTGGGAAGGGATTCATAAAGGCTTGTAATAAATACTGAATCGGAGTAGTATTTGGAAAATGGCTAGTATTTATATTAGTTTGTTTATTTTTTACATTACTCTTTTCAGCTACTGATAAAAAGTATTTATTAAAAGTCTCTGCAATCACATGATTCTCTCGAATCCTTTTCCCATTAACCTTTAATGTGCATATCCTTTCATTATGAGAACCCCTATTAGTTTCAAATTTCACAATATCCCATATGGTTTTATTTTTATTATTAGATTTTTTAATTTTGCTATCATATTTTAGCCTTTTTGCTTCCTTAATAACCCCAGATAATATGTTACAGTATTTCTTATAGTAATTTCTTAATTCAAGATTATTGCTGTTTCTACATGCTATATAAAGTTCTCTTTTGCGTTTACAAGATGTCTTTATTCCTAAAGTGATCCAGTCACTTTTTTTATTTGAGATTTTAATTTTCTTTTGTGGAAAACTGGCGTAGTAGATTTTTAAATAAGTATCTAAAAAGGAATTAAACATTGTGTTGACATCATCACTAGAAAATATTAAGTCCCATGTTTCATAACTGAGTTTGATTAGAAAATCATCTATTGTATGCTTGTTAATTTTCCTTATTATTTTAAATTGTTTGGCATATGATCTCATGTTTATTGTGTTAAAAGTTATGGATTGTGCATCATGATCGGACAATCCATTTATTATAGGTCTTATAGAATAATTATCTCTACTAGTAATATCAACAAATATGTTATCAATAGCAGTAGCCGAGTTTCCTTGAATTCTGGTGGGAAAATTTACTATATTTATTAAGTTATAAGTTCTCAGTACAGCATCCAATCTACTTTTCCTTTCACTGTCGGAAAGATAATTGATATTAATATCCCCGCAAATA
Organism: Cryptotermes secundus; assembly: GCF_002891405.2. Lineage (NCBI taxonomy): Eukaryota > Metazoa > Arthropoda > Insecta > Blattodea > Kalotermitidae > Cryptotermes > Cryptotermes secundus. The sequence goes on from NW_019727443.1 coordinate 444,500, forward strand.
ATATATTCTTGTGTTGAGCTATATAAGTTTCTAAGTATTGTGTCTAGTTTTGTTATGAATGTATCAATATTACCAGTTGGAGCTCTGTATACAGTGATTATGCAGAATCTTTTGGATCTTAGGTTGAGCTTGACAGCGCATACCTCAAAGTCTTTATCAATACAATCTTTTGTTAATTTTATATTTACAAAGTTTAGGCTTGTATGTAAGTAAATGCATACTCCTCCTTTTTCATACAAAGTTCTACAGTAGTTTGCTGCTAGTTTATAAGAGTCTATATTTAGTTGTTGCAGTTCCAAGGGATTCATATGATGTTCTGTAAAGCATAGTATATGAGGGAAAACTGGATGTAAATGACTTAATAGTTCGTTTGCTTTTCCTCTTAACCCTCTGATATTCTGATGAAAAACATTAAACATTTTGATTTCATTTGCTTTTTTGGTTATTCCATTAAAAGAAGTGATAGGAGGAATGTGAAATTCTTTGTTAGCCTTAGTATTTGCCTCTACCATAAAAAATCATTTGTTCTTGTAACAGGGATTTTTCTTTCTCTTCCTGTTATTCTAATACTAGGAACTATTTGTTGGGGTGTTTCTACTTGGCTAATAACTGATTCAGAATTATCATCCAATTGCTTTCCTGTCTTACCTGCATTTTTAGTGCAAGGCATGACATGTTTTCCAACCCAGTTCATAGTTATTGGAGTGACCTTACTTACGTTAAAAATGTTATTGATGGTAGATTTAAGTAATTTAGCTGCGAGGTCTTTGCCTTTTGTATTCAGATGGAGTCCATGTCTGGTGTACTGATCCCTCTCAAATTTTATTTCAAGTGTAGATGCATAATCAAAAACTTTCATATATTTACGTAATTTCCTGTTAAAGACCTTTATCTCTTGATTTACACAAGAAGTAGCTTCAAGATCCATTCTATTTGGTAAATTCACAACTAAAACATTTGTATGGGCGTTATCGATTACAAAATTCCTAATTTCGATCAGTCCTTTATCAGTCTCGTTCCTGCTGACATCATTTGTACCACCCCACACAATTACCACATCCTTTTTGGAAAAGTCTTTTGTTTCTTTCACGCCTGAGGATAAGACTGCTGCTAGGTCTGCACCAGGTTTCACAAGTCCTTGAACGCTATAATGATCACCTAGGTTATCTCGTAGTTTGGCTGCCATTCCTCTGACGTGGCTGTCTCCAACAACTAAAATCTTGTGTCTTAAATTTTGTATGTTATCCTTTTTCTTCCTGCCCTTCCCCTGCATCTGACAAGGAACTGTTGTTTTGGGTTCAGACTCTTTGAGATTCGTCAGCACTTCGTAGTAGTTTGAGGTTATAATGGGCTGGTTACCTCGCTGAGTTCTCGTCCTTCCGGCTGTCCTTGTGTGCTTCGTACATTTCCATTCCTGAGTATTACCTTACTGCCATCTGTGAGCCAACTGTCTAGAAAATGTGGGTGCCTCAGCATCTCACAAACCTACAGGCCTCCATGGCCTGTTACAGGAATAGCTTGGAAACTTTAAATCAAACAAATACAAAAAAAATATACATTGATTAATGGTGGACTAATGTACCTGAATTGGTGTTGTTTATCATAAGAAATTATGCAGGTAAAGTTACATTTGTGCTGAATTAATTACCATACCATGATGACATATGAAGAGTGTGAAGGTACTAGCTCCATCCATTCATAGCCCCAGCACAAGATGGAGGTGAGTGGACAGCTTCATGCCCCAGCCACTTCACTCCTAGAAAAAGAGCCTCTGATACCCCTTGGATAGAAGGCTAGGTGGGACCCAATTCTGGTCTGGATGCTTTGGAGAAGAGAAAAATCTTGCCTCTTTCCTGGGATTCAACCACGATTCCTTGGCCATCCACCCTGTAGCCCAGTCACTGAATTCTGAACTGAATACAGTCAAAATTTACTGTAATTTTAAATTAAAATTGTTTGCTGTGAAACACAAATTGAATCCTTTGGTGGAAGTTTGAACCATAATAAATGTAACATGTTTCTGAGGTAGTCTTCTATGCTGCTTGAAGATATTCTCCAAATGCTAAATCATTAATCACTTACACTTATGTTTTCCTGGACTAGCATTGTATTCTTTAATCAATTTCTAGAACCTCCTTGTATAAAGAGATCTACTACCTAATTGTTTATAACCTCTAAATAATTTGAAATCAACCACACATCCGCCTAATACTCATGATGAAAGACACGAATTGCAAGATATTGCAACCGATATTTCTCTTTGATCATTTCTTGACTGAATTGTTGGTAATATGACCTTCGTGTCACAATAAATAATGAACAGTGTTCAAAATCTGCCATGATGTTATGTAAGCTGCTTGGTTTCTACATTTATGGTACTTTTAAGAATCGTCTCTATTTACGTTGATATCATTCCTTCAGACTGACTTGTAAAATAATTAATTTGGTTTTAATAATAATATTTTTAGTAAGACTGTCGTTATCATCACTTAACTGGCTGTTTCCAAACTCTCAGATTTTACTATATACATATTGCAATAAATCATACATTAAAGAAAGAATTTATGCTGCAAATTCAAACTTCAGTGTTTTCTATAATGTTGTGATTTTAATACTGTCATCATAAGTTGATGAATATCCTTTCTCTCTCATATAAAATTATGTTTACATTCTAAAATTAAAATTGTTATTAACTTTGTAAGTGTAAAAGTGTAAAACACTCATCTATTTATATCATAAATCCACAGAAAACTATTATAGCTGTGACACTATAGAAGTGCATCCTGGCTTCAGTATTGCTAAAATATCAGAAGAGCTGTCATACGTCTTCAGTATGCATTTCTCCATTTCCCTTTATTGTAAATGAAGTGTCATGAGACCTGTATACAACAGATGAATATTGTGTACAGTCTCATGAGTTTTTATTTCTGCAGATGGCAATTCCACTACACATTTTGGTCAGTATATGCCTGTCATCACATGAACATATGCATAAAATTACACAGAAACTACAAGAATCTTAGAGAAGGTCAATTCTCTAAGCATTATGCCCAATCAGTATTTCAAGTGTTCAGCATGCCTTTGCACACACATTTTCACTTCATCTGTCATACTAAATTTTTCATTGGTTTAAATATGCAAGTTTCCTGCTAAGTGGATGTATAATATACTCAAAGTGCAGTAGATACACTTTTCATTTTCAGAATCGTGTTGATATTCATTTGCACAGTCAGCATGCTGAATCATGTCTCCTAGGAATGATTTATATTATAATAATTTTCCCAAATTATTAAGAATCATACCATAAATGAAGAAACCTAAGGAAGATGTTACTCTCACCTTTAGCTTCAAGCTGTGGCGCGATCACCATTAAGTAATGTAACATATTCACATCTCCCACACACCTACAAGTACATCCAGGCACTTCAGAAGTGTCCATTTACAGCAATTAAATTATTCTTGTTACAATAATTTTACAAGATGAAATTTGAAATACAAATTAAAAAAGAAATGTAATTATTATATAGATAATATTATAAACATAAAACTGTTGTAAAATTTTTAATGTGAGATTTATATGTAATAAAAATTGGCAGAAAATGGAAAGAAGGTTGATGCAGATGTAAAAAGACTATGTATGTATTCTATAAAATACGCAACAAATATTTTATTATGTACTTGAGTTGTGTACAAATGAGAATTATTTGTGTGTCTGGTCTGTTACTGTTTAAGGAGCAACATGTTGCTCTGATAACCTCACTATGTACAGTTTGTTAGGGCAATAAAATTTATGTTGCATAATTTTAAAAGAGAGCTATTTTCTTTTTGAATATATGATATTTGGGGGCACATGGTTGCATAGTTGGTCTGAGGCATTATGCTACAAGCTGGAAGGTCACAGGTTCAGGTCCCAATGAGGTGGATATATTTTCAGTTTACTTAATCCTTCCAGCCAATGGCCCTGGGGTCAACTTAGCCTCTAATTGAATTAATTAAATGAAGTTCCAGTTTAGGCAAAATCGTAACTCTGATGTCAGTTCTGTGGCTTGTATTGATACTTGGGCATAAATGTCACACATCTTCCATTTCTCAATTATCAGCAATATAGGAGGCTACACTACCTTCCATTATTAGCTCACACAATTCGTTTTTCCATTATAACAGAAGATGGGTTCTCCAACTTTGCATTTCCAGTTTATTTTATAAATTGAATTCACATCATGGGGAAGGTTGAAAGCCCAGTAATTAATATCACTTCTACAGGTTGCCAACTTGACCTTAACCTAAGTGTCGTGTCCTTGCGGCTACCATATCAAATACAGAGTTACAGTCCTTTGTCATTACCATGACCAACCTGGGGTCAGACCCGGGCCATACTGATATGATAAGACTGTGCCGAAGCTATGGTGCACTGGATTTGCTACAAGTACCCAGCCCATCCTCCTGCGGATGAAATCCTCAACCTTTACAGAATTATTCCAGTCTGCTCATCTGCAGTACGTTCTTTAGATTTTACATAGATTGCTTTATTGACTGTCTTATTGAATAATTTGAAGTTAGATCCACTGTACTACCTCAATGGGGTTGTCAGTGTGTGAAGAAGAAATTTAATTCAAAAGAAACGCTAAACTATATTGTAAACGAACATTTGGCTTTGGCATTTCCTTGACACAGATAATAAGGTTACAGTGTCAGGGTTTCACATGCCAGAGCATATCATGAGGTGAGGACTGACGTACCGTGCATCTCACCCTTTACGCTCACCCTTGGAATTCCTTGCCCTCTACAGCAAGACCCACTGAGTCAAGCTTAGGCAGTTTTCCAACAGGCTGATGCATGCGGTGAGCATATATATGCAACATCCTGATATAACTTTTGAATAAATTAGTGAATGTTAGCGAAGCATGGTATGTTGTCGCACCCTGCACCTTGTTCCCTGAGACATGCCCAGTCTCACCCCATTCCTGCAGCTAAGAACTACTAATTAACACTAAACTGAAACCTTGCCACTGACCATTCAGATGAAGTCAACCGGATATGGAACCTCTTGTTTTGACTGTCTTGAGAAATGATAACACCGTCATAGTTTTCCATAATGTCGTCAGAAGTCAGACCCTAGCCCCTTATTTAAGCATGATTCTTCCTTCCAACGTCATCATTTCTTAGCCGTGAGCTGTTTTATGATGTTTAATATTTTCGGTCTTGTAAAGTTTGAAGCTTTTCATATCACAAATTCTTGTCAAACGGCTCAAGATTTGACCTAATACAAACTATCAAATATTTTACGTTGTTTAAAAATCCATAGCAGTAATTTTGAACTGTAAAATTAATCAAAATAGTCTGTAGCTGTTCACGTGTAATTTATTAAATATATTATAATTTCACTTGAGTGTGGTGTTAGTGGTGAAGACGGATCACGACGTGTCCACTGTAACAAAACTAAGGCAGTATTAACCAACTCAGCATTGTACAAAATAAACAGAAGCTCTTGCAATGTCTTTCACTGAGGTAAGAATTATAACTACAAAAAGTGTCTTCAACTCTTCAAACCTCATCTAAATATTGTACAAAATTCAGTTGCTAGCCCACAGAGAACATGCACAGCAGTTGCTTAATGCTGTATAGGGAAATAATTAGCATTTATTGTGAGAATCATAGGAAGCATACTACTCATGAACTGTGAAAGCAAAATGGATACTTCTTCTATTGTTAGCAGGCGATAATAACAGTCACCACTCCAGGCAATAGATCAGGTGATAAATAAATTACCTGCCTATTATGGAACCTGCAGACCTATTACTGTGTTCACAAGAGTTTGGCAATGTATAGTTCACATTCATCAACTACACAGCTACCCTAGTTCTCAAATTATATTACTGGAAACATTTTAGTGTCCATGTGGATATTCTAATTTAAGAGAGACCGGAATTTCTGCCCCTTTTCCTGTGCATCTGCATCTGACTTATTTAAATGTACATGTCCTTGTGCCTTTGTATTTCAGTTCTGGTTTTGTATGAGCTCATACATTTTGAAGAGTACATCTTTTCGAGATGTGCTGTGCAGTCTGGTAAAAGTTCACTGACCTATGGAAGAATATAGTGCCTCCATCTTCAGGATTGAAGATATGGTAAACAGCTTGTTTGGCCTATTCTTCAGCCATGAAGATGAAAGCAATATATTGATACTTCTAGTGGACTACATGGTGTCACATCTCAGAAGATGCTGCTCTTAAGAGCTGCAGCACATTTTCTGTGAGGTTGGAAGAGAATTTTCTAATTTTGTTTAGATGAATCTTAGGCTTCAGATGGCCAGTGTCCCCCTGCTGTGCACTTGATGTGTACCCTCAGGGCTGACTGGAAGTTCCACTTAATTAAATCATGCTGAATGTTTGGAAAAACATGCTGTCACACAGATGGCCTTATCTTTAGGAGGGACTATGATCCTTCATGGGATCATCACATTAAACTGGCATATGTGTTTCTCAGGGCCTCCAGCAGAGGGTCTCATCAGTTGACCTGTAACGACTGTAATCTTTGATCTTAGTGACACTAGAAGATCAATGAAAAAAGTAGTACAAACTCCTCATTATTACTAAGTCACATCACAAATTTTCACTTTGAGCTAATTTCGGGACCCCTTTCATGGTAGGTGTTTTGTGAGTACTGGCTAATGTTCTCCATGTGAAATGCATACAAAATTTTAGTCTCAAAACCAAAAAGGAAAAGACCACTTGGAGAACCCAGTCATAGAAGGGAGGATAATATTAAAGCATATCTTAAAGAAATACAGTGTGTGGGTGTGGACTTGAGTCACTTGTTCTAGGTATGATCCAGTGAAGAGAATGAACCTTTGTATCCTATGAAAAGCAGTTGGGTCCAGTAGGTTATCAGGATGTTGGATAAGGAAAGTCAATCTCCATGTCGTTATCCTTCCCTCACTTTTGGATTTCCGGAAGATCATCTTTCTTAATCATTTATTATGTTGTCATTAGCACAGAGTACAAAACCTGAAATGGTATGATAATTACTGAACACAGAAGTAGAAACTACAAATCATGACCTAATTTGAGGAGCTATTCCAACATTTGCCTGCAGGGACTGAAGAAGTTCAGGTTAGCCAGAGTTTGAACCGAGCACTTCAAAAATACACGTTTGAAGTTTTACTGCTACACCAGCCTGCTCACTGAAACTTCAGATGTACATATATCATTTTTAATTTGGTTAAACAGCGTTTCGAACGACTACAGGGCTGACATCCACAGTTTTCAGTCTGATAAATGTATAATGTTGCTGCAATATTCAGTTTCAGTTCTCATTGGCCACGTTTCCTTCAGGGACTCACAGCAGTGACTTCCGGAATGTGACGCCGTGTATTCCGATAGAAGTTTGTCGACGTTTCAGAAGAACACACTGCCTCCATCGTCTGAGCCTTAGTGTAAGCCAAGCATTGCTTGTTGCCTGCTTCTTTCTGGCTACTTGCTTGGCTTTTATTCTGCAACCCTGAAGACGGAGGCGTTCCCACGAAACGTCAGTGAACTTATACCGGCCAACATGGCGTTACATCGCAGGAACACAAACTTCCCAAAATCGCACGATGCGTTGTGTTTCTGCAACGAGTGTGCCAAGTTATGTAGAGGCTCAACAAGAAGTCGCTTAGCAACATGAATACTTCGCTTGAAAACTGACGTGACCGAGTATGTTTTATGGACGTTTCGCGTCATCTCGCGACAGAGCAACAACAACAACATGACGTCTGTTCATTAGAATATATGCGCATGTTTATCTCGCGGGGTCAGCTAAAATGCTGACCCCTTCTTTGCTGGGGGTAATGTTGAAAGCTATTAAACTTCGGGGGAACCCAAGGGTTATCTGCTTGTGGCATTGCTCTTTCGATAAACTCCTAACTTCACGATTATTACGTAATTCGCCGTTGTTTAAACTTGCTTCTCAAGAAGGAGTCAACTTCATGGAGTCAATTTGTTTCTCCCTATTTCGTCACTGCTTCGTGGGTAATTTACTAATGATTTTTCACAGACTGATCAGTCGCAACTGGAAACCTGTAAAAACCGAAAGTCTTTAGAGAGGCGATGCCACGGTGAATCGGAATTTGCCCTGAATGACCGAGGAAAGCAGCAGAAATCCTAAGCCATCAGTGCTTGCTGCGCTGATGGATGCAGGGCACAGAAGAACTCTAATGCACTCAGGTATCACCGAGTGGGTGGCTCATACGAAACGCTCTCCATCTTCAGGGCGCAAGATGGAGGCATCAGGCTCATCGGAAACTTCGTAACTGTCTAAAAATAACGCTAAGGACGTCACATGCCCAGAAGACAGCAATCGCTATAATGAGCAGTGAAGCTTGGCCGGGAATTGGGCGTTTCCGGTGCTTTTCCTCACGCCATCCAAGCAGTTGCTGGTACGGCACCTCACATTAGGACACATTAGGATCCTTCCGCGTCCCTTCCAGTTCATTATTCGCCAATCATTGTATCATTCGACAGGGTAAGACACTTACAGCGTTGCTAAATACACCACAAACACTTCAATATCGACATTCGGACTAAACAATAACTGAAAACGCTGAAAACTCTTATATTACCCCCTCCCCTATTGTAGGCAACACCCTCCATGTACAGCAGTGGTATTATAATTCGTTCATCCCCGCCAGGTCCTCCGTGTAATTTGATGAGTTTGCAACCACAAGAACTACGAGAAGTGACACAGAGGGTTTCAGTTTTGTTACTTTGGTAGAATGGTTGGCGTTTCGTCTGAATCATGGCTTATGACATCTTTATCGTTGATTAAATGTTCGAGGACGATTTCCGGTTTTACATGCCAATTGCGAAGACATCTGACAAAGTAGGCAGCGGGAATGTTAACGATCTAGAAATAAATATACGAGAATGATCCGTTGAAATCAACGGGTATTAAAAATTAATATTTATATCAGTTCTACCTAATTCCAGAACATTAATAGTATCAGTACCAATAGCACTTGGACAGTAATCTACTGAACTGGTCTAGATCCCTGTTTGGAAATTCTATTCAAAATCTATTGCGCAGCTCACAGAAAGTAAATAATATGGTGCACGGAAAAAAAAGACTGTTCTCTCGTCGTGACCTACTGTATAAGCCCACTTCTAGTACAGCGAAAACTTACTGCAACTCTGCCAGGTCTGGAAATGTGAGTACAAGCTGGTAGCTATCACAGAGTTGTGTTTAATGAAGTTATTTTCACACCTTGACACATTATAATTATTGTTCCCAACAATAAACCTGCACTGCAATAATTTTCTTCCCAATGCGCTCTAATCCGTCTCCGGCAAATTGTGCTAGAGCTTATGGTCCCGAATCTGAAGAGTCTCCAATTAAACGCCGTGGCCTGTAGTCCGCAAGTGAACTATACCGACCGAGCGACCGCCGCTTGTCGGCGAAGTTAGTGCCAACTTTAGCGGATAGAGGGTGTCGCGTGGTCAGCGCAACAGATCCCCACGGCCGTTAATTTCAGTTTTCTAGACGAAAAGTCACCAATTACCGAGAAAAAAATAATCGACGAGAAAAGCATAACATTCAATAGTAAAACATGGAAGATAACGGCTGAGTATATGTCGTCAGATTGGAATGACTGAAGCAATACGTACACGGGAAATCCTGCGATAATCATAAAAATAAATTTGCGGGAGGCATCACTCCTTGTGTTCAGTTCTGGTGCAGCTGCATGATTGTTGCGAAGCCGATGGCCTTGATTTATTTGTCCATATCGGCATACAAGAACGATTATTTCATTCTTACTCAGTACTCTTACAGCACACAGTAATTTAATTTTACCAAAATACGGCATTTCTCTAAACCAATATTTTGTTACATTTTCGTTAACTTATCTTGTCATAAATATTGTCTGTGTAATTATCTGAACAGAAATATTTAATGCTTATTAATAACCATTCTTTTAACGTTTTAAAGGTTATCGGTCCTCATCTGTATCGTAGCCTAGGATATCGCTATGACTTGATCCGGCCTAATTGCGTCCAGTGCGTTTTTGGCTCATGAGGAGCCCAATCTCTTTACTGAATTTCCCGCTAAGAAATACAATGGCTCCGATTGGCCCGTGGGGTAACTGACTACATTCAAGAAAAATAAATTCTACTCTTGCATTGGTTGGAGCAATTGTGATTGAAGAATGAGAACGTCCGTCTGTGATGGCCATTGTGACGGAGCGAACAACATTTAAAGGCTCGAAATTATAATATTTTGCTAGGAAATACTCTGTGTGGATCAGACGTGATATTTGCCAGTGTGCACGGCTCACGATAATCCGTTCGTTGTCGAAACGGTCGAAACAGTTGCGATACGGCAGGTAAAAACAGGAAAAGAAACGGAAGTTCAGTTCAAGCGAAAATACGCAAAACCTTGAACTTCTTCGGTAAATATTAGGACCACTCTTCGGACAGCAGCAATTTGGGGCAAAAAAAAAAAAAGTAATATAAGGATTAAATATTACAGATTTGTCTCCAACGTAATATGATGCATGGAAGTGTTTGTTTCATAGTCGTTAACCTTCGAAAGAACTAAATTTATGACGAGATAAAATGTGGATGTGTAGGGACTTACGCATGTGATCTTTTTGACCTCGATAAGACATGTATATTGAGCTTGTATGCTGTGTGGTGAAATTAGTTCAAATGCTAGCAGTCAACTGAGAGGCTGGTTTGCTCTTCGAGACGTGGTGTACTTTTAATAAACGACGGCAGTGCTTTCATGAGAATTTAACTTAGCGCGAATTAATTATGATTTTCTCGCGTAGATATTTTTAACCAGAGAAGGAGCTTGCTGAATTTCAAATTTGTGCTTTCTGTAAAGAGAAATCTGCTTCAAGCGAGGAATAATATTGCTAGCGTAAAGCTACTTGAAGCACACAAGTTTTGATAGACAGTACATTACAGGCCGTCTTAATGGTGTTCCTAAGTAGTCCCCAGAAGATGACCGAAATTTTTCTGCATCGTGTGAATCCAATTTATTATTCTGATTATTCTGATACATTGGTTTCATTCCACGGCAGAGAACACTGTTTTCTGTCTTGAAATATCATTTGTGCTTTTTCTTTCACATTTGTGGCTTTAAATTTTGAAGCCTACCTGGTGAAAGAGGATAGAAGTCCAAAAATTGGCACTTCATAGGTGCGTTGATTGATATCTGGGTGTCACAAAAAGAGGCCCGATTTTATGCCATACTCCCAGTTACACAGCTACAAAAAGATTTTGAGTTGGTGTATATGCAACGCATTTTATCAGAAGACAAAAGTCATCAGCATTCGAACATGGATATTATATCCAGTGTGAGTATTACACTTATAAAAAAGAAGGGTTAATTATAGGAGATTAATGTAGTTTTCTTTTCAGAGTGGCCTTGCATAACATTTTAATGGTTTGTATATTATATACCAGATGAAAATTCTGCAATAATGAACAAGAATGTTGAGCTCAGTAGCCACTACAAATTGATGTTATGCACATTACAGTGATTAGCTGAGGTTGGAATTATTTGTAATATAGATTCCCCCATTATTTCAGTTTATTGAGAACATGGATGTCTGTTACAAACAGTCAAAAGAAATTTTCTTTTAAACCACTTTTCTTGATGCTGTGAAGCCTCAAAATTGTAAGGTACTTGAGGAGTTTCATTCTGGTTCATTTAAATTAGGGCAGCAGGATGTGAAGAGCAAAGTAGCAATTTGGAGGTTAGGTACCATCTAAGCCTTTGCTGGGTTTTCATGAAGTTTGTGTCAATTATATAGCAAGCTTTAAATGGGGATATTATTTTGTGCATGGTTCAGTGTGGGTTGGCTGTGAACAGTGACTTTTACTGCTCCTGTCTACCGAACAACACCGGGTCACATCCCAGCAGACTGTAATCTTCATGCACATAATTAATTACTTTTATGTTATGTTATTATTATTACATAAAATTTTTGTTTATTTTTCAGTATCCCCTACTGAAATCATTTCTTGTGGGGTCTTTTTCTGGAACGTTCTCAACTATACTGTTTCAACCACTGGACTTGGTTAAGACTCGACTGCAAAATCCAACACCAAAAGCCTTTGGGTAAGTAAGAAAGTTAAAATCAGTTATGAAGTAACCATTTTAAAGCCTCTCCATTTGGTCACATTTGACTTGATTTATTAATTTAATTAAAATTTAAATCAGTGGAGAGAAGTTTGACTTGAGGTCCATATGGCAGTGATTATAGTTTTTCGGGTTGTAATGCTATGTAGATTTGACACAGCCCAGTGCTGTGGGGGAAACATATCTGACTTGAGCTTGCCTCCCACTTCTGCTGGTTTCTTGCTTGTCTAAACTCTTTGACCCGGAAGATGTAGGTGATATGTTACTCTAAAACATGGGACTGTCTCCACGCTACATGGAATTACAGCGTGGAATACTGTACTCTTCAACGAATACACGTATAATGTTGGATTTTTTTCTTTGTTCCTATTATAAACCTCCATATTATGTTGTGTTTTAACTTACCTTGCAGAATGGCTCATTCAGTTCATTTTCGTTTGTTTTCAGGGCCCAGCAAGGGCAGTCATGTGGAATGACAACAATTATAGGCCATATTCTGCAAAAGGAACACATCTTTGGGTTGTGGAGGGGCATGACCCCCGTAAGTGTCATTTCACATTAATACCATTGTCATTAGAAGAGATTCCATGATCAAAATAAGGACCATTCAAAGCTTGAAACAAAATGGGTACATAAGTCCAGAGAATTCTCTGCTAGGGAGTGCACCACTTTTAAAACAATGGAAATAATTGGACTTGGGGGGGGGGCTGAGCCCTTCTCGAGGAGAAGCCAAATCTGCAGCTACTCAAGAATTTCCCAGTATTTTATGGAACCTGTACCATGTTCACAAGAATCCTCCACTGGTACCTATCCTGAGCCAGATCATCCAATCATAGCATCCCATCATATATCTCTAAGATCCATTTTAATATTGTCCACCCATCTATGCCTTGGTCTTCCCAGTGGTCTCTTTCCGTCTGGCTTTCTTTTCAATATCCTATATGCATTCCTCTTCTCCCCCATTCGTGCTACATGCCCTGCCCACCTCATCCTCCTTGACTTGATCATTCTAATTATACTTGGAGAAGAGTACAAGCTATGAAGCTCTTCATTATCTAATAAGTATAAAATCCCACTGTCTCGATCATGACTTCTTAGCACATATGCAGGTTTAGTCTCTTCAGGAAAATATTATTCCTAGCTTCATATATCCCAACCTTCCTTTCTTTTATGTATCTCTTTTATACTTTATCCACTACATTTATTTGTCTCCTGTTGTCTTTCATCTCTTTTTCCACCTTTTTCATGACAAAACACTTTAGGTGAATGTCACTCAAAGGCTTTTTTAATTATTGAAGATGTGAGGATACGCCCGCATTATCAAACATTGCATCGGGACTGTTTGATATGAACTCCATGAATCAGACATTGAGTGTAACTATTTCCTCTGTGAATTCAGTGTACAACTTCCCCAAGCTTGACATCATAAATGTCTTTTGTTTATAAAATTGAATTACAGAAGTGTACTTGTGTTTCAGTCGCTCACCCGCTGTGTGCCAGGCGTGGGGCTCTACTTTTCCTCCCTCCACTGGCTAAAATCGAATGTATCATCCGATGACCCAGGGCCAATTGAAGCCATATGTCTGGGCATGCTGGCTCGATCACTGAGTGGAGTGTGCCTCATACCGATCACTGTCATCAAAACAAGGTTTGAGGTAGGTCCTCCCATTGGTCCAAGATTCAGTTCATACCATGCAGAAAACACCATGTCTCCATTACAAACACATTGTTTTTTGTGAGAATCATACAAAACACATAATGTTGAAGCATGTGGCACACACATTTTCCACTGTACTTTAACCCTTTGACGTGGTCATTTAAATTCCGCGGCCGCGGCTCCTGCGGTAATATATTCAGCCGGCCATTTAAATTTTGCTCGAAAATTATTTATTCATCATTGTTCTTAAATTCTATGAGATAGGAACATGAAACTTTCACTAAAATGATCTTAAATGGTGGTTTTATAACCTTACCTTATAATATGGGCGCCCTGTATCTCGGCCATGGAAGCAGGTTGTTTAGTATTTCAGCAGTGAATGGTACGCCTTGAAGGATGAAACTTTCACTAAAATGATCTTAAAAGGTGGTTTTATAACCTTACCTTATAATATGAGCACCCGGTATCTCGGCAATGCAAGCAGGTGACGCCTTGAAGCATTAGTCTAAACACAGCGCTGGCTCACATTCACCAAACAAATACTGCGTATCTTTTCTTTTGCTCTTTTTTTTAACCACACAGCTTCTGTGCGGCCTAGCCCTCTTCCCCGTGAGGGGTCTAGTTCAAGGAAATGTCCTTCCGTGAGCAGTAAAGCTAGTCAGGTCAGCTGCAGTAAATTCAACGTTACGAGTTATCATAACAAGGGGTTGTTGCTATGCCTTTGATATTCCATCCATTTTGGCGGCTGTAGATGTCGTAGGGGTGACCACAGAATTCATGAAGTTATTCTAAGTATTGGCTGGTATGTAGCGCACGAAAGCAGAGCCTAGCTGGCTCAAAAAAATATTTATGGTCATCCCTCGAAACGACCACCAAGGTCAGTACGATAAACTGGCGTCAGCTGGAGCGATAATACATGAAGGAATGAGTTCTTTTCCCTCCCCCACACACATCCGTATCGTCTCAGGGGGTGACCACAGTGTTCTGCCTTAATTCGTGACGTTTTTCTAAGAACTGGGTGCTATATACTGTGCGAAATCAATGGATCATGCGAGAATAAATTACTGGACACCCCTCTTCTAAGAATTCCAATTGAGTGTGTTTGTGTGGCCAGCTCAGGGCAATATTATATTATAAACATCACGTCTCTGTTGTTTATATCTTCAAAGCAAAGAAAACACGCCTTTCATAACAGCTTGAACAGGAACCTCTACCAGAAGCAACAGGAACTTTGCTGCAAGACAGGTATATGTAACGATGACTTGGCGCAGATAAAGTCGTGTCTTATTTATACTCTGTTCTACTGACAACAGGCCAGCGAAAAATCTAACAATCTACAGCAAAACCATCAATTATTATGGGCGTTATAACATAGGTGTGCAGCTGGACGAAACATACACGTCGAACCCCCCCAGACGATTTAAATCCCTGACGAAACATACACGTCGAACCACGGGAACGGGTTAAGCATTTCATAGACCAATTACTGTGTGGCTTTACACACTGGAAATATTTTGGGTAAGGTTTGTGTCAGAATAAGCAAGGGATGCCTTGTGTGCTACTGCAGTCTTATTTCTTAGAAAGTGACTCCTTGGTTCATACAGCGAAATACACAGTAGAATTTGGGTTGGATAACCTTGTGGGTTGTGACATCTTAATACTCATAGGGGGATACAAGTGCTTCATAGGAACCTGTTGCCTTCAAGTTTATGTTTAGCCTTGAAGATGGAGGCATTATGTTTCTCTGAAACATTTGTATCTGCCTGTAAGCCTAGGTAGTGCCACAACCTGCAAGACCACAATCTGAATAGTCACTGCTATGAAAATCTCAAAGTTGATATCTTCTGATCTGTCACATTTTTTTGGTAACGGGTTGTGACAGTTGGGACGTCATGGATACCAAGTACACCAGACACACTGTCAGACTGTAGGAGACTCACCACTGTGACGAATCTGAAAACACGTTTGCAAGTGTAATGTATTGTGATTGCAGAGCGGTGTCTACCAATATGGGGGCATGACTGAAGCCTTAAAAATTATCTACCGTACTGAAGGAGTTCGTGGACTGTGCTGCGGACTTGTGCCTACATTATTCCGGGATGCGCCATTCTCGGGCCTTTACTTCATGTTCTACACGCAGACCAAGTGCATCGTGCCATACGGTGAGGGACGGACAGAAAGTATCCAGCGTCTTCAATCTTCCATCAGTCTTTCCTTTTGAATTTCTTTCCAGTTCTTTCTTCTCTTCCTGATGTCTCCCAGTCCACAGTTGAACTTTCACAAGACATAATCACGGAAAGAGAGTTTCAGTTTGAAATTTAATTTTATTCTTCCTCAAAATTGGTTCTCACAAAGTTAAGAGAATGGTCATGGCTCATTCTGAAACTGACAGTATCATGTTTTTTGGGATGTGAAGTAATATTTACCACGTGGAAACCTAAATTTTGTTTCCACTTTGTTAATTATTTCCTTGCTGAGGTGCTTTTTTATTTCTACTAATACTGATAATACTAATAATTTCTATACTATACTAATAATTTCTACTGACAGATTACTGATGATGAATTTATGATAAAGAAGTGGCAGGTGACACTGTAAAATAACATAATCTGACCCAAGCCAACGTGTGAAAGTATGTGTTTGTAGCATAGGAAGGGTTAAACTGACAGTCACTCATCTCTATTGATTTGGTTCATCCTGGTCCGTCACACTGGCAATATTACAAAAGGATTATCCACCCCATCTGGTGTGACTGATGAAATGTTTTTTTTTCTTTCTATCATGAAATGGTAGACAGCCAACTTCCTATAAAGAGAGACAACATAAAGGACAACCAAATTGGTCCTAAAACTTTTAACAAAATCAATTTTAAACCACACTCGTAAACAGACTAATTACAATAATTTATATATATTGTAACGTGTTTACGTTACCGGAGACGCCGTAGAGATGGTTAACTGGTTTATTTAACAATCTACAACTATCGGCTACACTTAATTATCACAACGTTACGGGTTTCCACAGTTTACAAACCCTACAACAAAATCTCTCAACACAGTCTTCACTTATCTTCACGTACTACTAACGTGGGAGCTATACAAGTCTCCCTGAAATACACACTCCGAGTATAACTGTACTACAGCAATCACTATGTCTTGAAAGCACACAATACGTCTTCCGCTCGCTGACTTCTTAGTTATCGCACACTCGCAGGCTGCTATGTTTCAACT
>NW_019727443.1:461636-520756 GCF_002891405.2 Cryptotermes secundus
GAGAGACAACATAAAGGACAACCAAATTGGTCCTAAAACTTTTAACAAAATCAATTTTAAACCACACTCGTAAACAGACTAATTACAATAATTTATATATATTTTAATGTATTCATGCACGTTGCTCAAGTTGTTAAAGGGTCAGATTATATTAATGTCATTGTGATGATATTGTATGTATGTATTGGTACTGACGAGTCACACTGTAGTAGTAGTTTCTACCCGCATTGATACGTCCCTCTGAAGATTGTCACTAAAACCGAAACATGTCAAGGATAAAAGCTTAAAAAGGAAAGAAAGGAAAAGAAAGAATTTTATCAGTCACACTGGACAGAGTTGCTTATCCTTTTGTAATCACCTCTGTTGCTTTTAAATATTTATTTTATATGTTTTAATCTACACATGGGTTGTATTTTGTTAGCTGGTGCAACAAGTAGAGACTGAAAAAAGTTTGTGTGTGTGAGTCTACTTGTTGTGACAGGCCTTGCTGCCACTGCCTTTAAAGTGTGAGTAATTCCTTTTGACTGTCAGAATGCCTCCTGCAACTCTACCCCTTGTGTGCCTTTCTTTCAGAGTGGCGTCACTCAAACTTTGCAGCACCTGTCAGCTTCTCATGTGGTCTGGTTGCTGGACTTCTAGCGTCAGTTGTGACACAGCCTGCAGATGTTATCAAAACCAAAATGCAACTCTACCCCAACAAATTCAATGGCGTTTACAGTGTTCTTGTTTATATTCACCAGGTGAGGCAAATCTACTTAAAATGACTGTAACTCCTTTGTATTTTGTTTGAATAGTACAAAGTGAAAATAAATGGCAGATCTGGTGGACAAGAGGTGTCACAGCCTGACTGTGAACAGTACTAGTGTTTGGGATGCGGTTGGTTGCTTGGCCTGTTCTTCAGCTCTGAAGATGGAGGCAGTGTGTGCTTCCAAAGCATTGCTAAATTTATACCAGGCTGCATGGTGTCACATCCCAGAAGCTAGTACTGTTCAAACATCAGACCAGTTTACACATCTTCTTATGGCTTATTTAAAGACACTCTAAGAATCATCTTCGGCTAAATAGTGTCATGTGATACAGTAATTATTGAACATTGGGTAGAAATGGATGTGAAAGGAGATGGCCATATCATGGCATTTACCTGGAGGATGACTTGATGGAACATAGCCCTTGTTTAGCTAGTCGAAGTCTCGTCATTCTGAGAGCCCAAAGGCTTTGAAGACAGAGAGAAGACATGAAAGACCACAGCAACAATAGCCAGTCTCCATGGTGAGATTTCAACCCAAGAACTTCGGAATGTGAAGCTGCCCATTCTAATGCAATGTTTAATGGACTATTTGAAAGTGAGGCAAAATGTATATAGTGCTTCCCCATTTTTTCTGATTCATCTGTTTTAAATCTAAATTAAGGCATTGATGCTGCTTTTATCGCAGCAGCCCAGTGATAACGTAAAGAAACATAAGGACGAGTTCCATGTATAGGAAAAGTAAGCATAGATTCTAATTTTACTAACTTCCAAGTTATTAAATGACATTTGTCATAATTTTTACTGGATTTTAGAGCCAAGCCACTCCTTCGAAATAGTGCAGACATTTTCAGTTGGTACACATCATCCAAACACAGGAGAAGAAACTTGAAAATTATTACTGATTAGCCTTAGAACCTGAAATCTGACTTCTGACGTGTTATTTATCAAAAACTTGAGTAATCTGGAGTTCTCACATCCTCTGCTTCTTTCAAATACAATTCATGTATAGTTTGACATGGAGAATCATCTGAAAGGGTTCGGAGGCACCGAGACTGAAAGTCGCTGTGTTTACATCTGTTTACATTCTTCCCTCAACAGAAATATGGTGTCCGAGGCTACTTCAAGGGACTGGTGCCGCGAATGCTGCGAAGGACATTGATGGCTGCTATGGCATGGACAGTGTACGAACAGGTCAGGATTACACAGACCCCCTCTGAAGGCTTCTGGGGATCACTGGCTTTGAACACTAAATTAAGGAAAATCTTATAGGGTGGAAATGTAACATTGAGATTATTAACTAGGGATCATGAAAATTGAATGTTACATGAAGAAAATCATTACGTCAACATCCTGCTTGTTTACACTGAGACTGGCTTAGTGTGCTTGTGCTGAAACCGCTAGAGCCAATGAGATCAGCTTGATATCAGTCACTTAGTAGAACATTTCTGTTAATAGATGGAATTGGGTAGGAAAGAACAAGTTTTCATACTATTGCAGCGTTGGTGTTTCTAGCAGGCAGTTCTTGTGGCTGGCAGGTAAAAAGGTAAAGGTAAAGTCGTCCCTGTGCTTAACTAATTAAGCACTCTGACTTGAAGACATATGGGGAAGTGGATGTATAGATCCACATTTTCTTGACCTCGTCACTAGTTGGAGGTGAGTAGTCAGCTTGATGCCCTGACCACTTTACCCCCAGGGAAAGAGCCCCCAGTGCCCGTTGAATGGGAGGTTAGGTGGGCCCCAGAGCTGGTCTGGATGATGAGGAGAAGAGAAAATTCTTGACCCTACCAGGGCTTGAACTCCCACCCATCAGTTGTCCAACCTGTAGCCAGTTGCTATACTAACTACGTTATCCCTTGAAAATTAGAGGGTGCAGACTGGGATGTGTTTTCATGTGGTCTGGTAGATGTTTACTGATGTTTTGGAAGATAATCGATAAATGTATACCAAACTAAACAATGTCACATCCAAGAAGACAGTAACATTCATAGTCACTGCCATGAGCTTCCATTTGCCAGCTCTGGGACACCAATTCACTCCTCTTCCTTCCCATATCTTATTATAAATAGAAGCCAGGCCTTGAAACCGTGCCAATTCCTCTGAACAGATAACCTTTATATTGCTCTATCTGCTGAGAATGGGAATTCATTCATTCATCAGTAATTGTCATACGACAGGTCCACAGTCTTTACCAAAACAGTTCCTCCACTTAATGCGATCTAGAGCTTTCTCCTTCAGATAAAAATATCCTCTTCTGTCCCCAAGGTCATCCAGCATCTTCTTACGTCTCTTTCCTCGTCTTCTGGTCGCATACATGGTATCTCTGTTTTTGGAAAGAGACTATCCAGGAAAAGTGATAATGTGGTAGTTTTTCCATTTGCTTTCCACATCGCAGTACAACAGCCATTGAAACCACTCTGTTCACGCCTGTTGCTATACGAACTAAATCCATCTCGAGCATCATTTGCTCTGTGCTTCAAGTCGCTGCTGATGACGCTGCTTCCAGCATGGGAATGACACAACATTAATTAGGATCTGTGTATGTGCTGTATACTTCTGGTTTTCATGATCTGTTTGATCTAAAAAATTAAATTGTTTCTTTAATAAACAGTTCAGTGTATATATCAAAATAAATATCGGAAAAACAGGAATACACTTAACGTTGAGAAAATAGGTCTGTTCAGTTACAGATGGCGTAAGTGTGTTTATTTATGGTTTATTTAACAATGCTTCTACTTACTGTGGCGTAGATTTATTGAGAAAAGAAAATCCTTACTCAGGGTAACTGGTCTGCAGGCTGCAATTTGAACACAGGACCTTCCACATATGAAACAGGAGGGCCATCTACTTGACCTGTGTTTGGTATGGTCATAAATGTAGACACTATCCTGTGCAGATTACTGCCCTGGTTTCAGTAGCATCATGAACCAGAGTCTTGAGATGTTGATAGTTGCTCAGCTAATCCATAAATTCCATACCATTGGTGTAAACAAGAAGGTCAGTAATAAGTCACTGGTTACGGCTTGGACAGGCAGGGCTCGATTTCAGGCATTGTTAATATCTTCGTTTCATCGCTGTGTTCAGAATGGCGCTGGGACCCACATAACCTCCTGTCTGTTGTGTACCAGGAGCTATTTACCCAGGGGTAAAGCAGCTGAATCATCAAGGTGACCTTCTCCTGGTGCCAAAGCTAAAAATGTTGTCTCTCCATACATCCTTGGGGGCATGCGGTAGCGTAGTTGGTTGAGGCACTATGCTACAGGCCGGAAGGTCGTGGGTTCGAGTCCTGATGAGGTGGATTTTTTTTTTTCAATTTACCTAATCCTTCCAGCCGCACTATGGCCCTGAGGTCAACTCACCCTCTCACACAAATGAGTAGCAGGAATCTTCCTGGAGGGTAAAAGGGAGCTGGCGCGTAAGGCTGACACCCATACTGCCATCTGTGAACCGACTGTCTAGAAAATGTGGGAGCCTCGATGTCTCAACCCTGTGGGCCTTGATGGCCTGTTACAGGGATAGCTTTACCTTTTACCCCATACATCCTCATGACATGCTTTTTTGTTTATTTTATTGATGGGATCAGTAGATCAGATTGTATAGTGTCAAGTGACTGGGTGATTAATTAATTGGAAGGGAAGCAGCCATGGCTTAATTGAGGTGTACTGTGCTGGCATTTGCATGGACACACTGAGAACAGGCACAAAAACTTAACAGGTTACATGGTGTTCCAGCTGAGATTTGAACCAAGCACCACCTGGGTACAGTCTACACTCTTACTGATACACCACCCTGCTCAGTGGTGAGACATAGGGGCAGTCTCAATGTTCATACACACTGCTAGGGGAGAAGTCTGACAGGAAGAGCTACTCCCAACAGCATGTAGATTCTGTCACCGTGCTAATAATATAACAGATATCCCAACTCATGGTTAGATATTTTCATCTGAAGGTTTTGTTTAGCTAACAGTATTTCATTTGTATCCAAGGTAAAGGTAAAGTTGTCCCTGTGCTTAACTAATTAAACACTTCGCCATGAAGGCGTATGGGGAAGTGGATGTATAGATCTACATTCTCTTGATCTCAGCACTAGTTGGAGGTGGGTGGTCAGCTTTATTCCCAGGGAAAGAGCCCCTGGTACCTATTGGATACGAGATTGGGTGAACCCCAAAGCTGGTCTCAATGACATGGAGGAGAGAAAATTTTTGACCCTACCGGGACTCAAACTCCGACCTCTCGGTCATCCAGCTTTTAGCCAGTTGCTATGCGGAGTATGCTATCCCAGTTCCTATTTGTATTCTAGTGTGTTGTTAAATATTTTTTTTGTAAATAAGTACTATTTTCTGGGATGCGATGCTATGCTATGCAGTCCAATAGAAGTTCATTGACGTTTGACAGAATCGCACTGCCCCTGTCTTCAGGTTCAAAAATATGCTAAGAAGCAATAGATGGAAGCAGTGTCTTCCTCTAAAATGTCAGTGAACTTCTAGTGGACTACACAGCGGTACATTTCAGAAGATATTCTCTTCATAGTCACTGTTGTGAGAACCTCAAATGCAACTTCTTTTCTGTTTGCAGGTTACAAGAAGTATTGGCTTGAAGTGATATTCCGATTTCTGCAGACACACAATTTCTGCAAGGTCAGCAAAATAACAGAACCTCAAGGTTGGAAATTTCTTGCAGTTGATAAGTGGGTCAAGCCAAATCACAATTTAAAATTACTTTGTGGAACCCAACGCAAAGAATTTTGCACAAACATGCAACTGTAATTCAGGAGTTAAAAGTTTCCTTATCAGTTTCGTTGGACTTTGACATTGATCCTGTCTTCATCTGCCAAGGATAATGGCTATTGGCTGAACTGCTAGCGAGCTGAATGCAGTTTCTTGTAAATTGGATATATCTTCTCATTTATTGTGCCCAAATAGAGCAATACAGGGTGAGTTTTCCTTCGTCGATATGATATGTATTGTCACGTTCTGTTTCTGAAGGATAAAAATGAATTCTTTTGCTGATAATATATTTTAATATTGTGAAGAATTATATAATTTTTATGACGTGTAGTATGTATTCGTGTATCTTTGATTAAAAAGGAAAATGATATTTAATAGTAATGAATTTGTTGTGAGGAGAAAGTAAAACAGAGAACTTTATTAGAAAATTAAGTGATAAAATGTACTAAAACTTTGTTTAAAATAATGAAAAGGATTAAAATAAAATTGTTGATTTTATGATTTCACAGTGAATCATTGTTGATGTAGATTCTGTTCTTTGGCCCTCTATGCCATGTGGATGTAGATATTGTTGACATCTCAGAGGTACACGCTGCCTCCATCTTCAGACTTAAAGTCACTCATCCCTGAAGATGAAGCCAGTATGTGCCTGTGAAACATTGACACCATTTCCTACATCCACATGGTGCATAGACTCAAGGTAAAGGAGCTTAGCTAATTAATCATTATGCCATGAAGACATATGGGGAGTGGATATACAGCACCACCATTCTCAACCTTGATGCTAGGTGGAGGTGAGTGGGCTTCACGCCCTGGCCCCTGTACCCATTGGATAGACAGAAGGCTGAGTGAGCCCCAGAGATGGTCTGGATGCTGTGGAGAAGAAAAAACTCCATTCTGCTGGGAATCAAGCCCTGGCTGTCCATCCCATAGCCCATCACTAACAAGAGCAGAATCAATGGTGAAATTAATAGTAAATTTCAAAAACTGCCAGAATCACCTCTTGCAGTTACATGTCCATTAATATTAGTTTCATGAACCTTAATTTTTCCATATCTTACCTCACAATAGCGTAATCGGTATAGCGACTGGCTACGGGCTGGATGACCAAAGGGTCAGAGTTTGAGTCCCAGTGGGGGCAAGAATTTTCACTTCTCCATGTCATCTACACTGGCTCTGGGGATCCACCCAACTTCCTATCCAATGGGTACTGGTGGCAAAGCAGCAGGTGTGTGAAGCTGAC
Organism: Cryptotermes secundus; assembly: GCF_002891405.2. Taxonomy (NCBI): domain Eukaryota; kingdom Metazoa; phylum Arthropoda; class Insecta; order Blattodea; family Kalotermitidae; genus Cryptotermes; species Cryptotermes secundus. The sequence goes on from NW_019727443.1 coordinate 468,351, forward strand.
CACACACCTCCAGCTAATGTCGAGGTCAGGAAAATGTGGGGCCATACATCCACTCCCCCATACGCCTTCATGGCTTAGTGCTTAATTAGTTAAGCACAGGGACAACTACCTTTTTTGTCTCACAATCTGACCGTTCATTACTGTGTGCGAAATCCAGGGAAAAGGCTGGTGTACTAAGAACATGAACTCATATTCCCTTTTGTCTTCAAAATAAATTAACTCCAGCACTCTCTCTCTTCAGCTAATATGCACATGTCTGAGGATGTGAAAGATGTCCAGCCCAAGTGTGGATAAAGAAATTATTTGTCATTTATTTAATGACCCTGTCCCAAGAACATATTATATAGTGTCAAATGTTAGTGCATGCCATGAATCATGAATTGGAGAGGACAGGGACGGAACATGTAGTAACCTGACCTATGGTACTGTTGTGGCATTCATTGGAGGGACTGAGAAAAGCTATGACCTTTCTATCTGGATAGTTGGTGTCTTGGGTAGAATTTGAACTCGGTAACTGCCGAACATAAATATCACCTGAGCAACATGGCTAATAATAAATTATTGCAGAAACATATTGTTACGCATCAGGAGTTTCACAAACTAATTATAATGTTTGTGTTGTACTGCAGTAGTGACAACATAATCTATGTTAAAACAAGACTTAAAGTATGCAATGTATGTTTAGTAGGTGCGCTTGACAGAAGGAATTATAATCAGGATCAAGACACAGCCACCATTTTGTGAACTTGTTCTATAAGGTATTCTTTCAGCTGTGAGGTATATTTCATTAAAATATTATCGGTTACATTGCAATAACATTGTCCCATAAGAGCTAAACATTGCCCAATAAGGATGCAAACTCAAGTCGATTTCGCCTTTCTTGTTGTCAGATTTCAGTAACTGCCTTCTGCAAGCAATTTGGGCTCTTCACTTGGCCCCCCATCACAACATAGACTATTTTGAAACTTTCGCTCCCGTGGTGAAACATTCTTCAATGCAATTGTTATTTGCTTTAGCTGCAAAGCATGATTGGAACACTGACCACCTTGATGTCTGTACCAAATTTTTAAATGGAGATCGTGAAGTTATATATATGGAGCTTCCTGAAGGATATGACATTAAGGGGGAGTCTAATAAAGTTTGCAAATTAAGAAAATCAGTTTACAGACTGAAACAAGCCGCTAGGTCGTGGAATAAGAAAGCAACAGAGGTTCTAAAAGGCCTAGGGTACAGGCAAACGGGGTGCCAAATAAAAGGGTATATCTATAATTAATATAGCATTGTATGTTGACTTCATATTTCACAATGACAATACTGAAGTTGAGAATTTAAAAGGAAAATTGCAACAATGTTTTAAAGTCAAGGATTTGGGACCAGTTAAGAAATGTTTAGGAATGGAAGTGAAAAGAGATAGGGCAAAGAAAACTATAAAGTTGACCCAAACTCAATATTTGAACAATGTTCTTAAAAGATTTAATATTCCAAATGAGACTAAACCAGTTAAGTCATCCAATGGAACCAAACAGCAAACTGAAACCATTGCCTAAATCAAGAAAATCAACTGAGAATTTAGATAACGTGCCATATCAACAGGCTATAGGATCATTAATGTATTTAGCCATGTGCAGGCACCCAGATATATCCTTTGCTATGACTTACCTAAGTCAATTTAACACTTGTTGCACAAGAGAACACTGGGTATTATTAAAAAGAGTTCTAAAATACCTAAATACTACAAAGGATGTAGGTATTGTATATTCCCAGAACGATGATCAATTGGAAGGTTTTCCAATGCAGACTGGAGAGGAAATTTAGATCGTAGATCCTTTAGTGGATCTGTGTTGAAACTATCAGGAGCAGCTATCAGTTGGGGATGTAAAAAACAAAGGACTGTAGCCTTGTCAACCACAGAAGCAGAATATATGGCGTTATCAGAGACCGCGAAAGAAGCCATTTTCTTAAGAAAATTATGGTTTGAAATATGTAACAAGGAAATCACGATTCCTATTTTTTGTGATAATCGTGGTGCTTTAGCCATTGTGAAAAATCCTGTCAATAATGACTGAACAAAACATATTGACATAAGGGTTCATTTTATAAGAGAAAAGGTTGAATCAAATGAATTGTCAGTACATTACATCCCTGGAAATCAATTAGTTGCTGATGGTTGCACGAAAGGCTTAAATGTACGGAAACATACTGATTTTATTAATTCACTTGGATTGTGCTAAGAATGATGTTCTAAACAATAATAATAATTTTTTTATATATTCACAATGAATAAGTATTTAAAATAAAAAACTCCCAAATTGTTTAAGGGGGAGTGTTATGTTGGCAACACTCAAATATAATGTTAGAGTTGGCAACATTGTAGTAAACAATGTAAGAACTAGGTTATTTCTTGTTAGTTAAGTGATGTTTACTGTCGTGTGTAACAACAGTATCTTTATATTGTTATGTGTTATTATGGTTATAAGTTTGTATGTATATAAGACGTACTTCTGTGTAAACTGTCTACTTTCGTTTCGCAACCACGTCAAATCAAAATTCATACTTACCAATTTTCATATAATGCACCACCATAACCGCATATAATTGTGGGTATTCAACTTGGTTTGCTTAGGCTCTCTGATTGGTCGAGACCTGCGTGAAGTTTCTGCAGTCATTCATAGAGGCAGTAGTTACCGTGTTTCCTTTTCCCCCCTCTCAGTTGCACTCCCCTCCCCCTGTTCGGGTTTCCGCATTCATTTGGTCGGTGCTTGCGTTGCGTAGTGTGGTAGTGACGTTATAATTTATAAAATATATACATCTTAATAGTTACTGTCGAAATGGACGAAATGGACGGAGGGGAAGAAGTCCCACATTTTATTGCACCCGTTATACAAGATAATCCAACTGGTTGGGGGCCATGTGACATGCCGGATCAATTTAAAGACATGCCGTATCAGCCTTTCTCGAAAGGAGATCGCCTAGGAAAGGTAATAAACGTGAAATTGTCGTGAAGACATATGTTTGAAGTTTGTGGATCTTAGTCGTCGTAATATCGTGTTTGCGTTTCCGGAAATAATACCTTTATTGGAAATTGTTTGTTGTGGTTAATATATTAGATTTAAAGAATGTTTCAATTTCAGATATCGGATTGGACAGGTGCAGCCTTCCAAGATAAGAAGTACACAAGTGAGTAATAATTTGCTCTGAGACGGTAAATTCATTCATATTCATATTCATATTTATTTGCATTCATACTGTTACAACTGCAACACTTGAACAAGTCAACTCACTAAATACATCATTGTTAAAAGCTCTATAATCCTAGAATGTATTAGACTAAAAATAAAACTGTGCTTGCCTTACAACACCACTAAGAATTTTAAAAATATAACAATAACTACTTCAATTCCCTTTTCTTCTCTTTTTTTGTTAATTAAAAAAAACCTTGCTATGCTTCCTCATGTCCCTGTTGAAGAAACTCATTCAATGTATAGAAAGGACGATCAAATAAAAATAATTTTAATTTATGCTTAAATTCGTTACATCCCTTTGACTTTTTAACTTCCAAAGGAAGTATATTATATAATTTAATGCCCACATTAATAACACTTTTCTTAAAAACCTCGGATTCGAAATAAGTAGAGAAATCAAAGTGTGTACTGTTATGATTTTCATTTTTTAGGCATGTTAATTTATACAAAAAGATGTTGAACCAAGAAAAGCTACAGCAGCTGTGGATAATATGTAGCCAGTTGAACAATTAACAATAACTCTGATACAGTAGAGGCAACTGACTTTTAGCTGCCTTTAAAAAATTAATATTTTTTAATATTACCTTTTGATTTTAAGTCCATTTGTGTGTCAGTAACATCACCAAATTTGCCAGATCATTTTGATTCAAACTTGACTGTTTTATGGCCTTAAATGAAGTCCTGCTTCGCCGGACCTTGGATAATTTTGAATGTGATACCATCATTATGCAGTTATCACTCAGCATGTGCTGTCTGCTGCACTTTATTTTATGAACCTCCAATTAAATTTTAAGATTTATTTACTTCAACCCATTCTTCTAAACATTTTGTAGAGTATTAATCAAACAAGTTGGCTCAAGCAGCAGTGTTTATGGTCTGTATGAGGAGCTACCTGGTTTGAATGTTGGATGATAGACCTGCTATCCTGACTGCGGTCTTTATGGTTTTCTCAGTTCCTCTAGGCAGATGCCAGGCAGCATATCAGTAGACCTGTACTGCTTCCTTCCACAGTCACAGATCCGCCCATTTGCTGCTACATAGTTTTGAGACATTGATGGTGTTATTATGTAGATAAATGAGTGGAGATTACAGGATTCTGTAAGACCATGTGCTATGTCTCAGTAATATTTGCATTTTACAAGAAACTTTGAATGACGACTGCCAGCTTGCTGATAGAAAATAATACCAGAAGTACAGTTGTAATTGAATTACTGTTCAAGTATGGTTCAAACATACAAATATATATTTATGTAAGACTGCTGACAGCGCATAACTATTTATTATTTATTTTATTCACTGTGCTGTTAGTACAAATGTAAGTTGTAGTAAGATGTCTTTATTTTTTTGCATCTTATTGTGTATAATGAAATTGAGGTACTTCTTGACTGTCAACACAACAGTTACTTGTTTTATTGATCATATTAGATCATCAGGTGGTACATGAATTATACATGCCACTGTTGAATTGTTCAGCTAAAATGGATCCATTTTTAAAATCAAATTGTCATAAATAAAATGAATATTAGTGCCTTGATTGTAAAATATATTGGGACACATTTCCATTGCATCAGCCGTCGTCATGGTTTATATGTAAATTTGGTATTTCTGGGATGTAATGATGTATGTAGTCCAGTGAAAATTAAATGGTGTTTTGGAGTAAAATGTTGCCTCCATCTTCAGGGTCATAAAGTAAGTCAAACAAAGAACAACAAGAAATGGCCTGGAAGCATCAGTATGCCCATTCAAAAGTCAGTGTCAAAATTTGACATTTGCTGTCTCAAGCAACTGTTTCAAAAGAAAATTACTCCATCGATTCTTTGTTACACATTGTAGCCCTTGAGGGACCTTCATAATTATGATTTCAGGGAATACAGATGCATTAACTAGAGAAGTTATGGAAAGAAGGTTATTAAATGTGATGGATATAAGTACATGTATTATATCCCTGTCCTCAGGTAAAACCTACTCATTGGGTCCAATAGATAGAGCTAGTCCCTATCTCTGGACAAGTCGTTCAAATTTTCTAAAATGGGGATATATACCAGGTCCACACTGGTTTTGCAAGTAAGACCTAGAAGTCTGTGACGATGGTACATTGCTGCAAGTATTATGGATATATTTTTCCTGTAACGCAACTGAAACACTGCTGTTTATTGCTGCGGTCTCCAAGGTTCTGTCGTGACAAAGCAAGATTGGGTTTCCATTTTAACAGTTAAGTGATGGACACTGCTGTGATTATGTTAGTTGATAGTGCGTCATAAAGCACAGTAAAAACGTTTGGATGAGTGGCATACGGATATTCTTTCTATTGCCCAGACAAGTACCAGTCTCAGTTTGGAGGGGGCAGTCAGTATGCATACTACCATGACGAGGATGAGAGTACTTTCCATCTGGTGGACACAACCCGTGTACAGAAACCACCGTACCAGCGAGGCCGTTTCCGTCAGAATCAGCGGAACCTGCGTGGCCGTGGTGGACAGCGGGGCTCTCATCAGAGTCAGTTGCAGTTGCTGGGCAAGGGTCTTAAGATGAGAGACAGGTGATAAATATTTTGTTTCAATAAATATATTCTCTTATGGATGGATGAGCAGTGTCACCTTGACAGTCAGCTGGATATGATGATTACCAAACTGAACTGTAATAGAGCGATAAATGTGTGTGATGGAAGCAGGTTTCTTTTTAATATTTATAGGTTGTAGGGTGGATAGCTGGGAAGTCACTGTTCAGTTCCCAGGTGGGGTAAGATTTTTCTCTTCTCCATAGTATCCAGATCAGCCCTGGGGCACACACTAAGCCTCCTGTCCAATGTGTAACAGGGATGAAGTGGCGAGAGTGTGAACCGAGACCACTCACTTCCATCTGGTGCCCAAGGTTGATGGTGGAGCTATAACTCCCCTCCCCCATGTGTTTTCATGGTGTGGTGCTGAATTAATTAAGCACAAGGACAACTTTAGCTTTACCTGTACTTACTACTGTCAGCTTTTGTGTCCACATCCAATACAGTTCCGTGTTTTGTTATGACTGACTAAGTCGGGACCAAGCGTCACAGAGATGTGTCCTTGAGAAGCTAATTCATAGTTGCTCCAGTGCTCAAGAGATTCTCAGCATTTTATGGAACCCAGAGAAGTTCATTATGATCTCAAGAGGCCACCACTGGTCCCAATCCTGAGCCAGATGAGTCCAGTCCATTACAATCTTGTTTCTTTAAAGCCAATTTTATAATTGTCCTGCCATGTATGCCCAGATCTTAGTGGCCTCTTACCTTCAGGTCTTCCTACCAAAACTTTGTATGCATTCGCTTCTGTGCATGCTACATGCCCTCCACATCTTATTCCTAATTTGATCATCAAATAATGTTTGGCAAGGCATATGACTAAATGAATAAGCATTTTTGGATTCTGTAAGAGAAATGGATGTCCCCCCCCCCAGTCCCTGTAAAAGGAGTAAGAATATCCCTGGCTGCTGCCTAAGTGTTCATGCAATTTGACGTTCTCACAGTGGTGAGTATTAATATTGAGATCTTGTGGAATGTGATGCCTTGCGGTTTGGTTCATTTACTACCAATGTTTCAGTGGATGGTACTCCAAAACATTAGTAACCTACTGTACAGCACTGTGTCACATCTCAGAAGATCACATTCTTAGCCAGACATTTATGATTCACGGTGACATACAAAGCAGTGAGTGATGACGCTGTCACTGCTGTCTGAGATATTCTCACCGGATATCTGAAGCCTAATCTCTTACCTGTGTGTAACCCCATGAAGGTTTCTTTAAATGGCAACTGGCCTGCCCTTTGCACCTACATTTAAATGCTCATAATGCATTCTTTGGCCAAGAAAGGAGCACATGAGAGCATATGACTGCCTTGCGTTGATGAGTTGAAATACTGCCACGGTCTAAACATGCCCTTCAAGTTGTCTGACAGATGATATTGATTGACAGTGAGTTGAAGTTTGAGGATTGTCTTTCATATGCCGAGAGCAGGAATTTGCAGGTGAAAAGTTTATCCTAGTGTTTGTCTGTTTTCAAATTGGTACCACATGTCACTAGGAACCAAAGACAACAGCGCAAATGGCCACAGCGCCAGGGTATGCGCAACAACAAAAACCAGCCACCAATCAAGAGTCGTGATGCTTCTGTGACGGTGCGTCCCGACTGGATCACTATTGAAGAAATGGATTTCCCTCGGCTTACCAAATTGTCTTTGCCAAATGTCAAGGAGGGGGAAGATATGTAAGTTAATCACAGAAATAAATGCAGTGTTTCAGTGATTTTTAGAAATATCAGAGGTGAACATTTGTCTTTTTCTAGTGTAATTAAAACGTGGCTTTTGATACAAAACTTTTCCAGTACTGCAGCCTGTTTCCTATGGTCTGTGTAAACGTTTTGGGCAGAAATTAGAGAATTGGGAGATAATATTGCATGCAAAAAACAAAGGAACTAACTCCGTGGCTTTAGTCTGCAACAAACTGTATCGACCAAGCGACCACCGCTTGTCAGTGAAGTCAGCGCCAACTTTTAGAGGATAAAGGGTGTCGCGTGGTTAGCACACCAAATCCCCATGGCCATTAATTTCGGTTTTTTGGCCAGAACATTGCATGCAGCTTGACAGATATTTTGTTGTAGCAGCAGCGGCATGATGATGATGTTTTTGTTTGTGTTGCTGCTGTAGTAACAGCAGCAGTAATTGTGCTATGATTCACAAGTTGTATTTCCATTGCAGTAGTTGCTGTGGGTCACTGGAGTACTATGATAAGACATATGATCGTGTCAATGTGAAAAATGAGAAACCTCTGCAACGCATTGACCGGATCTTCCACACTGTGACTACTACTGATGACCCGGTGATACGTAAGCTCAGTAAGACAGAGGGCAATGTGTATGCCACTGATGCCATTCTAGCTACACTCATGTGTTGCACACGCTCGAACTATTCTTGGGACATTGTGATTGAGAAGATTGGAGACAAACTGTTTTTTGACAAGAGAGACAACACAGAATTTGGTAATCTGTTATCTAACTATCTCGTTGCTAATGTCTTGTCAGTAGAAGAGACACATTCAGTCGCAATGTCTTGTGTTACCACTGTGTTGCAGATCTGCTGACTGTAAATGAGACATCAGTGGAGCCCCCGCAGGATGATGGCAACAGCCTAAACTCTCCCCGTAACTTGGCCCTTGAAGCTACGTTCATTAATCATAATTTCTCCCAGCAAGTGCTCAAAACGGTAACTGAAGTTCTTTGTTTATTTAAATTTGGATAGTCACTCTCAAGATAGAAGTCAGAATTAATTTGGTGTGATATAAATTCATTAGATCTAATTTCAGTTGGGCCTATTTGAATTATTTAATTAGACATTGCCAGCCAAGTGTTGTGGTGTTGCAAAATTGCATGTGTGTAGTCTGGCTGGCTGAGCCTTGCCTGTCTCGCCAAGGCTTTCAGATGGACTCCCGCTATATTATGGTGCTAGATGATCCTGTATGTTGAGCCCAGGAACCAGGCTGTCTGTCCTTACTCATTATATTCATAACACCCCACCACATCTGGCGACTGTCCTGTTACCCCTGGGATGGCCATGCCATAGCTCAAGCGGTTAGTCTCTGGCTTCCCACCGCAGCAGCCCAGGTTCGATCCCGGGTCTGGTCAAGTGGAATTTGTGGTGGACAAAGTGGCGCTGGGGCAGGTTTTCTCCGAGTACTTCAGTTTCCCCTGCCAATCTTCATTCCACCAATTGCTCCACAATCACCCTCACCTATCATCTGGGGCTGGTACAATAGGCCAGAAGTGGCCACAGTACAAGGGACTTAGTCCCACCCCACTAGCAATAAAAAAAAGTACCCCTGGGATGGGCCCTCAAGAGCATTGGTTCCCAACTTTATGAGACCACAACCTGGTAATTGTATTCTTATTAGTCAAGGACCTGGTATAATCAATGCTGGGCTGCGGCCCGGCAGTTGAGAAACCCTGCTCTAGAGGTTACACAACCCTCAAAGTTCAGCATATCTCCAAAAGCAAATGTGTACTTACTTCATGTACTCATGGAGCTGAGCTCTTCCTGAAGAGAAACCAAATCTGCAGCTACTCAAGAATTTCCCAGCATTTTATGGAACCCAACGGTTCATACCGTGTTCACAAGAGCTCTCCACTGGTCCCAATCCCAAGCCAGATCAATCCAATCCACACCATCCCATCCTATCACTCTAAGATCCATTTTAATATTGTCCACCCACCTATGCCTTAGTCTTCCCAGTGGTCTCTTTCCTTCTGGCTTTCCCGCCAATATCCTCTATGCATTCCTCGTCTCCCACGAAAGTTAATGTGTATAAACAGAATATTTACAGTATTACTCTAATCTGGGGTGTGATGCCATGTAGTCTCGTAGGTCGTGAGCATTTGAGACAAACCTGCTGCTTCCATCTTCACGATAGAAGAGAAAGGGGAATGTGCAAGGAAGTTATACAGATAGAGAGAGGAAGAAGTAGAAGCTGGGCCCTGAGCAAACCAGTCACAGTAAGAGGAAATGTAAAGACCAGTTGACCTTTTAAAGGAAAAGTGATTGGGAGAATTAATGGCCGGGCGGACCAGTAGTAGGGAAAGGAAGCCAGGAGAAACAATAAGGGAAGTGGTCCTGTAAAAGGCAGAATGAATGAGAGAAAAGAAAAAGAAACACTAATGCGTGAAGCAGATGGCAAGATAGGGAGGAAAACGTAGAAGCTGAAGCAGGTTCTTCTGAAACAATCGAAGATCTGTACTGCGCTACACGGTAACAGCTATGAGAACCTCAAAGCTCAATATTTACAGCTCACCCTTCATCTCTGATCATATTACCTGTAGCACTGATATGTGTGTGTGTGCATGTGTGTGTGCGCACGCGCATGCTGTGGTCCCATGCCTGTCAAATGGAATTTAGGATGATTTTTATATTGATTCTGTTTTCTTGCCATATTAGGGTGAACCTCGCTATAAGTTTGATGAGGGCAACCCGTTTATCTCTGAAGAAGAAGCCGGTGAGGTGGCTTCAGTAGCGTACAGATATCGCAAGTGGGATCTGGATAATGGAGTGGTGTTAATTTCTCGGTGTGAACATGATGCTGTAATGCATGGCCCTAATGGTGAACTGCAGTTTGTTACCATCAAGGCACTTAATGAATGGGATTCTAAGGTATGTGTCACCCTCTTAGTGTTCAGCATGGCGTACTTGCACACTCTTAGAGTGGCGGAAGCAGTCCCACGAGACCCAATTATTGAATCTTGCTGCATGTTTCTGTATTGCAGCTTTCTGGTGGTGTTGAGTGGCGTCAGAAGTTGGATACTCAACGGGGAGCTGTGCTTGCAAATGAGTTACGAAATAATGCCTGCAAACTTGCAAAATGGACTGTGCAGGCTCTTCTGGCAGGGTCAGACCAGATCAAATTTGGGTACGTACAGTTGTTGTTGATCACTGAAGTGGCAGGCTGTTTCTTGGACTGCTGGGATTTGATTCCTGGCAGGTGCAGTTATTTCTTTTTTCTCTTTTCAACCATCTCAAGATCGGCTCTGGTACCCTCCAGTGATCATTAGTGGTTTTTTCCACAGGGATGAAGTGACTTGAGCCTGAAACTGCCTGCTTACCCCCATACAGGGCTGATGATGAAACTGTTATCGCCATAGAAGCATTTCTGTTGATGTTTTTACACTTCAGGACAGATTATAGTGGTGGAACTGCTGTGAAACTGGTTCTATAGAAAGCTGTCCCAGGTTGAGATCTATTTTGCCTAGTTATGCAGTCAGTGTCAGAATTGAGGCATATGCTGCTAGGGGAGTGTACAAAATTAGGCTGCATCTGTTTCCGTCCACATCCATTACAGTACATTGTGGTCTGAACTGCTAAGAGCACCGTTAAGTTAACTGCAGATTAGAGTACCCAAACTGAGATTATTGCCTTTGGGTCATTCAAAATTGGATGTCAAATCAAATTAATGTACAGTGGAACTACTCATTTACTGTTACTCAGTTTAAGGTTTTCCCTCATTTAATGTAAAATCAGTAGTCTGTGTATTAAATTCCTGCATTTAAGATTTTCCACCGTTTAGTGTGCAGATCTCTTGGTCTCAAAATAAACATTAAATTTGAGGGGGGGGGGCTCACTGTATTCATATCTCTATAAAGATAAATTCATAAGAATTTTAATGTCACTAATAAAGTGCCATGATTGCCATGCACAGTTTGTGAATAAAATATTTTGTAATAATTGTAGGTATGTTTCTCGTGCTCATGTTCGAGACTCGTCCAAACACGTGATCCTGGGTACACAGCAGTATAAGCCAAATGAGTTTGCAACACAGATCAACCTGAACATGGACAATGCATGGGGTATACTTCGTTGTATTGTGGATATCTGCATGAAGCAGAAGGAGGGCAAATATCTGATTATGAAGGACCCCAACAAGCCAATGATTCGACTCTACGATATCCCAGACAACACATTTGAGTCCGACAATGAAGATGCAGATGATGAAGAGACAGGTGAGTGGGTTTGAGGCTGTGAACAGGATGAAAGTTACTGTTGTCATGGAGGAAGCTGCTCCCTCCACCACAGAAATCTGCAGTCTCAATAATTCATTGCTGTAAGAACCTCAGATCTTACATTTGAAGCTGTAGTTCAGGTACACTGACAAACCCACATGTATTGCTCCTCACTATTGGTGTCTGATTCACCAACTCCACGAGCTGAGCCCTTCTTGAGAAGCTGTCAATCACTCAGCTACTCAAGAATTTACCAGCATTTTATGGACCCTGGAATTTTATTACCTTGTTCACAGGAGCCCTCTACTGGACCCTATCCTGAGCCAGATCAGTTCAGTCCATACCACCACATCCTATCTACCTCAGTTCCATTTTAATATTATCCTCTCACCTACATATAGGTCTTGTGGTCTCTTTCCATGTGGCTTTCCCACCAAAATCGTGTATGCATTCTGCTTCTTTGCCATGTGTGCTACTTGCCCTGTCCATCTCATCCTCCTCAACTCAGTTCAGAGGTCTAGCTGATTTAATGCTCAGTGTCAGTGGTCATAGTTTCTCCGTTTAAGATTTACTTCAGCTTAGTTTTCAAATTTGCTATTCTCAAAAGAATCCATAAATCGGGGTTTAATTGTATATCATTTGTCTCTGTTCATTTTTTCATATTCTGCTTCTCTCATTTTGACCAGCTGGAATTACCATCTTTTGGAATTAACTTAATAATTTTTTAGGTTTTATGGAATAGTATAGAAAGGGTTGCTACCGCCATGTTTATATGCTCCTTGACAGCAGTATTACAGCAGCACCTCATACAGAAAATTGAGAACGTTCAAAACTGCAATATTTTAATTCAAGGTTCATTGTAATTGCAGTTTCAGTTAAATCTTTTCTTACAGCTTCATATCTGATGGTCAGTTTTGTTTCTGTTCAGGTGACAACACTTTCCAGCCTCTGTATCCGTACTCGTCTATAAAGAGAATCTGAGTCAGCTGCAGTCCATCCCTGTTCGTAGTAAGTTCAGCGAACCTTCTCAATTTTATGACTTCCCTGCACATAATGGAAAGCAGATATCAGACGTTACACAGTAATGGCACATCAGAGTGTGAAATATGAGACTCTGCACCCCCCTAAAAAACACGCTGTGGTTGGATCAGACGTTTCTTAAACTTTGATCTCCACTTATTTCTAATTCTTCAGAGATTAAATATTAAGAATACACTGCTACCATATGACATGCAAAGAACAGATTTGTGTGTACTCAGGTGATTGTTGTGTGTTCCCTGCCATTTTCAGATGTTGTCTTGTTCTGTGGCACGATGGGTGAGGTAATGATTTGTAAGCTGCATCACAGCTTAACACTTAACACAGATTAAAGTTAAGCAAAATTAAAAAATTTGTAAGACTACATGTGACCTGCAAGTCAGATTGGCAGGAAACTACTAAAATTGAATGAAGAATATTTGTTACAGCAGGACTCTTGCAGCATGGAATAAATACAAGGAGTATGGGATGGAATTATTACATTATTTTTAGAGAACTGCTTTTGTATTCATGGCTTCTTACAAAGTATTGAGCAGCAGATTTGAAGAACATGAAGTTGATCTTTAAAATACAGCCTTTTGACTATTTAATAAGTTTGTAAGTCTTAATTCCCACTCTTAAGGGCATTGATGGTTTCGTTGTTGAAATTTGTTTGGCTCTTTGTCATGTTGATCTTTTCATGTATGTTACATAACAACATGTAAGTAAAGATTATACATCGTTAAAATTCATGTTCGAGTCATTTGTTAATTGTTGGAACAAGAATAATAATACATCATTGAACCTAGAGGCTTCAGAATACATTTAGTCTTCTCCAGGCTTTACAGATACTGGACATGGAGACATGAATTAACTGAAAACTCGATAGGTAAAGCCAAAGAGATCATGTAACATATCCTGTGATGCATTTTCCTCGTCTCTTTGTGCTGGTGCCTCTCCACTAAACTACACAGCATTATACCCAAGAAACATTTACTGAAAATGTTAAGTTAATGGTGTGTATCAGAGTATAATTATCCGATTGGCATGTAATTCCATATTGTTAGAGGGTGTGAAAACTAAGGGAGGCTTGCAAATGCATGCTGTGGGAAAACTGTGTATATAACAGCTTTCTGTGTGTGGAAATAAGTTGTTGCTTTACTTCAGATGAAGTTCAGTTGTAATGAAACAGTATTCAGTAAGTCTTAACTCATTCACATGTTTTTGTATGTGTGCGCATAAGAACAAAACAGGAAATACATACTCAGAAAATCTCTGTGACTTTCCATGTGAGTCTCACAAATGAGAATCAGTCTTCAGTTGTTACTTTCACATGGTAAGATAACTCTGGAGCCACATGCACTTTAATTAGATCTATTGGGTGTCCATAAAGTCCATGTCTGTTTTGTGTCTGCAAACAGTTTGGCATTGGCTACAGTCTTGTGACAGTTAGTTGCTTGGATTCAAAGTGGGTTTTCTTTTGTGTGATACTTTATGATGCCATCAGTGTCACAAACCGTATAGCATGGAATGATAGGGTGACTGGTGAACAGTGAATTGGAGAGGATTTGGAAGATAGCAATTGTGGCCCAGTTGAGATACTATCCCAGCATTTGCCAGTGCTCCCAGACAAGAGACAAGAGCGTTACTGGTATGCTAGTCTCTTCAGTAAAGCGAAACTAATCACCAATCTGTATACATTGTCATTTGTGTCCTGCAAATTAAATTAAAAGGTAAAAGTTACTGTTATGGATACGCTGTATTAGGTCTTAATGTGAGCTCTGAACAAGTTCTTAAGCGTCAGGCAGGATTCGTGATGGAAGTGTATTTTCACGCGTGATCAGTTCTCCTGTTTTGTACTGCATGGCAGTTTTATATGTGGGATAGTAAATATATTTTTTTGTGTAAGGGGTTCATTGTACTGAACTGTACAAGAAACTGGATATGATGGGCAGTGTCTCTTGTGGTGTTCATGTAACAATGACATGTATCTAGAACAATTCTAATGTATGGGTGTCCAGGAATCTTTCTGCTCTTGCTATGATTTTGTGATCATTTGTTTTCGCTTCCTACATATTTTCATGTGCACTGAACATATGAGAGAAGTTTGTTGATTTTGCAGTTTGGGACTGGAGCTTGGTAGTGGGCTGTGGAAATAATCAAGGTTTTCCTTTTCTGTGGTTTGAAAGTGATTAATGAATGCTACTGTTGCCACAGAATTGTATGTGTTTGTATTTCAAATCCTTTTGTGGCTTCTTCCAGAATATCCTGACCTAGTGTAGACCACACTGTTGATACGTGTGTAAGACCCTGACCCACAAGTTTCCAGTTTTCCATGCTTCTGTATAATGTTAGTGGCGAATGAAGAGAATGATATGTTTCATACTGTGGTCAGGTTCAGTTGCAGGTGACATCAAGTGAGATTTGTAGTGAATGAAATGGCATTTGAGCAGGTTTCCCCTCGAGTTTCTTTGGGTTTCCTCTGGTAATCATTGCTGCATATTCATCTGTCACCATTCTCTAAGGTGTGTGATATAGCCTTTACCAGGCAGCACATTATCATATTCTCTGTTTAAGTCGGGACCTTCATCTCTGACCCAGCACTTGACTGGGTACAGAGGAAGGAAGTTTCTTTCATTGTGACCTTCAGGGTTACCGAGTTATAAACCGTGTAGTCAGGTAAGTGATTTCCAACATTTTGCAGGAGCATACTGCCTCCATCTTCAGGATAAAAACAGTGGTATCGACCTACCAGACTGCATGGTGCCATAACCCTGATAACCACAATATGAATCACCACCACCTCAAATCATACAGGAAATTTGTTATCTTGTTGAAAGGTGGCATTCAGCGGACTCGTGCTGAAACTAGTTGACAGGATGTCCCTGAGCATTTTGTGGCAGGAGGCTCATTTTTAAAAGGTCTGATAATCACAAGACTTCAGGATTCTCTTCCACCAAGAAGTGGCTACCATTTCCATATAATTGAAAGTGATGAGTTCAGAAGATGACAAAATGGTTGCCGCTGGTAGCATGACCTTCATACCAAGTTCAGATATAGCAGCCAGCTGGTTTGAAAGATAATTACGAACAAATTATACTCACTGTTCCTTCTTTATAAAATTAATGAATAAGATCAGAAATTTTGGGATGCATGAAAAAATGTCAGATCAGTCATGAGACTTGGAACAGGACCTGCAGGCCCTGACAGTACACAAGAACTACAAATTTAAATTTTGGAAGCTGATGAGTTAAGGTAATACAGTTTAATTTGAGCCCATTGATGTCAGATTAGGCCATCAGGTGTGTTATTTACTGGTATATCGTTTGATTTCTGAATGCAGTTATCAGAGTTTGAGGTTATGTATGGTTATCTTAATACTTAGTATCATTTTGTGCTGTCTTTTATTATGAACATTGTCAGTTTGGTTTCAATACACCAATCATGTCTACATTTTTAAGCTGCATTTTCTGTGGTCAACATGACTCGTATTCATGCATAACAAATTTGAGTTTCTGAATTGTTGCTTCAACATCGGAGTCTGTGATCTCGTAGTAAGTAACAAGCCGGGCAGAATTCTTTGTTACAGGACAGATCTTGATAATCGCTGTGTTTTGTCCAAGCGTAGCAGTTTCATCTTCAGTAACCTGTTGGTAACAATTTTGTATATTATATGTTTTCTGTAGAAATTAGAGTAAAATTTTTAATATTATTTTACTTGACCTTTAAATAATTCTTTTCTCTTTGCTTCTGAATGATGTGACATATATAGTAGCAATATTATTCAAATTGAGGCATTGATATAAAATGTTTACATACGTATATTAGATGTGGCCAAGCTGTGGCTCACAGCCTGTGTATGACTCGTGGAAAAAAGTATTAGTTAATCCCTTCTTAGAAATGGATAAAACATACAAAAAGAAGCTGCTGCTCGGAGAGCAGGTTGGAAGTCCACATCTGTTTGTGACTCCCAGACTTCTGAATATGATAATCATATGCAGCCCAAATGTTCGGTAAGTTTGGCCACCACTGGTAGATAGTGATTGGGAGTGATACCGCTATCAGACATTTTCGTGCATTCATTATCACTTATGTGTTCAAAAATATGAATCTTGCTCAACGTTGAATACATTGTATAGGACTGAATGGACACTTATGTTATAATCTTACCGTGGCTAAGCGGTCACAGAATTCTTTAGAGGTGATTTGTTTGCTGTTGATGTTTATCATGAGAATATTAGTGTGGAGATTCTTGTAATCAACTTGAAAAATTTTACTGCCTGACTCAGCAATAGCTGAAAAGAATAAGCACACACATGTTACACATGGTAGGAACCTGTGGCCCTTTGTCTTAGCATAAAGAACATTTCATTACTCCATGCTTATAAACACTCTTATTGGCTCACTTTTATCATCCAGGAACAGGTGATTGAAATCTCGGGAATAACAATTTTAAATTTGCTGATAATAACAAGGCTTTCAGCAGGAATTAATTTTGGGGGTAACATTCCAGAAGAAAGTTAATCTTCAGAGGACATTCTTGTTTCAGTTCATTGTTTTTATGATGGCTGTACTCTTCCCTCACCCTTTCCTATGGCGTTAGCTCTCCTGTGATCTTCCACCAGCCTCTGCACCATGGAATCAAGTGCTATAGTTCCTGCTGCTGCTATGATACCCACCTGCCTCATTCCACCACCCAGAGCTTTCCTCAGACGTCGGCCCCTGTGGCAGTACACAAATTTTAGTAAGAAAATCACTCATACTTGAGTGTTCTTTTAATTGGTAAGGCACAGGATGTTAACCTCAACATGTATGATTACTGCCGAGTAGGTTGGTGGAGCAACATGGTATAGTCTGTGCTAGACAGGATGTTCTGAGCGAAGTAAAACCTAATACAGAATATGCATAAAGTCCCTATGTAATTTTATTTGTTTTTCAGGACACATGATAGTGTATAATAACGTGAGATTAGTATCACATTCCTGAATGGGTTGGCATAATGGGAGTGCTCAGTTTGAACACTGGCCAAGAGACTGGCTGCCCTGACATGATCTTCCTCAGTCCCTCTTAGACAAATGCTGGGATAGTACCTTGACTGGGTCACAGATGCTTCAAAATCCTTTCCATCTGACACTGTAAAATCTGAGATACTGATGGTATCATAAAATAAGCTAAAAAATATAATTCCTAGTTGTTAATTAAAATTTCTTGTCAATTTGAATATTGTTAAGATAGAGATTCATATTCCTTCAGTATTGACTGCATCCAAAGTCTGTTGCACAAGTATACTTTCCTCTGTCTTCCTTTTTCTGTTTGGTGGGAAATAAATTTTGATTGTAGCATATCAAGGTACATATGTAGAGCAGCAGATATGTGAAATTTATATACATTTCTCTCACTTGGTCTTTGCAGTGGATGTGCACTGTGTTTTGTGTGAGGTGTGAACAAAGTTTTGAAATATTATTTCAGTAAACTTCATAATCTGAAGTGTTACTCCTATGAATGAGGCGCATACAGGCACTTACTTGCGTATGAAATCTCTGTTCCCAGCCAGTATTGCACCGACAGGAGCACCAAGTCCCTTACTAACACAGAATGCGACAGATGCAAAATCTCTGACAATACGCGATGCCGGTACATTCAGGTAAACTGCGGCATTGAATAGTCGAGCACCGTCCATGTGTAGGGGGATGCTGAGCTGCTTTGCTCTCGTTGCCAGCTGAGAGAGAATTACATGCTGTTAAGACCTCCTCATCCACTTTATTTCTGACTTCATTGCTACCAACTACAGATCAATTATATGAAAATTAGATTTTTTAATTTAATTAATGACATTGTCGGTGTCGACGGTATAGCATCAGAGGATGTGATGATTAATGAATGTGGAAAAATTGGTGGAATGAGAATTGGCAAGGGAAGACTGAAGTATTCGGAGAAAACGTGCCCCAGGGCTATTTGCTCTACCACAAATCCCACAGGACTTGACCTGGGATCTAACCTGGGCTACCATAGTGGGATGCTAGCAACTGACTGCCTGAACTATGGCATGGCCGAAAATTAGGAAAGAGATCATTAGTATGGGAAAATATGAAACTCCTGCTACCTGTTGTTCTGTCTGCAGACCTTAGGAGAGTTGCCAGAGAATGTAAAGAAAGAAGGCACAACACAGTGCAAATCATAATGCAGTGGTAAATTCTTAAGTTGGTGGCACAAACCTTGCGACAGTGGACATGGATGGGAATGTTGCGATATTGGAAGCCTTCTAAATACAGGATAAATTGGAAGTGGTTATATAAAACGTTCTTGTAGAACATTATATCTTTTGGTGTGTAGGACAAATGTTGAGGTCTGATTGCTTGTTGGGCAAGTATTTGGCCTGCTTTATGCTACTCGACAAAAATATTTTAATATGAGTACACAAATTTATTCTTCTTACTGAATAGATTTGTGCAATGGGGGAGAGGAGGAATGCATATAGGATATTTGTGGGAAAGCCAGAAGGAAAGAGACCACTGGGAAGACCAAGATGTAGGTGGGTGAACAATATTAAAATGGATCCTAGAGAGAGAGAGGATGGGATGTTATGGATTGGATTGATCTGACTCAGGATAGGGACCAGTGGAGGGCTCTTGTAAACATGGTAACGAACCTTTGGGTTCCATAAAATGCTGAGAAATTCTTGAGTAGCTGCAGATTTGGCAGCTCCTCAAGAAGGGCTCAGCTCCGTGAGTGAATAGATTTGCGCACTAGGTAAACTGATGTTGAATTTAGTTCATTCAGTGGTGTGAGCACCATTCTGATGTTTAAACTTTAGAATTTTTAGGGTGTAACATTGTAATTTGGGAAAAATATTATATATATTATATTTCCATAAACAGCATGAACTGGGTGGTCTTCAGGATGGAGAAGCTGTGAGGTAGGAACTATAAGGTGGTCATAAGGCTTCAGATGGTGTAGCTAACCCCTGCAGGTGTTGACTGACTTCATGGGAATCATTTCCTGCAATACTCACATCATCCAGCCACTTCAGCGGTAACACTTTTCCACCACACCAATTTTGTGTGTTCTCAACACAAATGAGAGATGTCACTGGCTCATGATCATCTGCATGATCTCGCACTCTTTCCTCCATAGCATCTAAATCAAATGTACCATCTGGTTTGTTAGGAAGTGGCCATATTTGTACTCCAGCAATCTGAAAGCAAATTGGATTTGAGGTTCTCATAATACCAGACATGAAGAAGTCTGGTAGAAGTTTACTGCAGACTGCTTGCTGCTTGTTTGGCTTAACTTTTTGGCCCAGAACATGGATGCAGTATATTCCTCAGAGACGTCAGCAAACTTGTACGAGACTGCATGTTACATGTCTCTTGAAAGAAAATCACTTACGTCACTTTCACTTAGCGTCTAAGTTCACTTAGACTGTGTAGCATATTACTTCATTGTTTTGTGGTTTATTTGACAACATGTCAGTATCTAAGGGTGCACGTGGTAGTGTAGTTGGTTGAGGCACTACGCTACAAGTCAGAAGGTCGCGGGTTCAAGTCTGGATGAGGTCATTGGATTTTTTCAATTGACCTAATCCTTCCAGCCGCACTGTGGCCCTGGGGCTGACTCAGCCTCTAACAGAAATGAGTACCAGGAATATTATTGGGGGTAAAGGGCAGCCAGTGCGTAAGGCTAGAAAATGTTGGAACCACAACATCTCACAACCCTGTGGGCCTCCATGGCCTGTTACGAGGATACTTCTACTTTACATGTCAGTATCTCAAGCTGTATAATGTTGGCTGATAGGATGAGCAGTGAATAATTAACTGGAAAGTATTTGGAAGGAATTCGTGATGGTCTAATCCAGGTATTATTCTGACACTGCCTAGAATGACTGAGGAAACCCACAAAATTAGATGTGGAATAGATGTGATGGCTGAGATTGGGACTGAGTGCCTTCTAAACAGCTGTTTACACCATTGCCTGTCCACTGACCTGCTTGGTGCATGTGTGTAGCAGGTTATAAATTTAAACTAGTGTTGATGGTTTGTGACTTTTATGCTTATTATATAATAGCACTGATCTGGATAAAGGGGTTTTGATGAAATTTGGTTTTGTGAGTCATTACTAAAGAAACTAAATGTGGCTTCAATCCAAGAAGTATGTATCAACTGTTGCATCATAAGATGCATTCTTAGGTATGTTTCAGTATGCATTCTATTGACAAATCTGACAACCATGCTGTGTCACAGTGACATGTATGAGAACAATGATTTGGAACTTAAGCAGAGCTGTGGATATATCTGTTTGTGTTCCATAGATCCTTCTTTGGGATAAACCAAAGGATGCAGACTAAGTCATAATACGAATACAGAAATTTATTTCATGTGTAAATGTACGTAAAGCTTAAAATATTTCAGTAGACATTAAATCATTTTCAGAGTAGAAGGATGGAATTAACATATAATCTTCTAATGCAGGCATAGGTATTTTTATATCATGATTTAAGCTTCTAATTGTAAGTGGAAGATTATTGAATGAGTTGATACCTTTACAGTATTCTCCCCCCGATATTTAATGCGGTTAGTGGCTTCAGAATACTGTGGCATATAACCTACACAATTCATATAGCTGATTCCAAGCTAAACAGAGATGAGGAAACATCTTTTTACATGTTTCTTCAGTTTCAGTCAAGCTGGAGAAAAATCATTCACCATTGATGTAATCAGTATGTCAAAGAAATATTTGCTGAGACGAGAAGTTATTAATAGGACTAATTTTTCATGCTGTGTATGTTTTCTGATTATGTTGGGCAGTTCTTTGTGAAACATCCTGTGATGAACTTGCCATACCTGTGCTGGACCACCCTGTTCAAACAAGAATGTGTGACTCATCTCCCCACATATCATTTCACTTCCTCTCTGACTGCAGTGAACCATAACTGGAAGAAACATTATTAATACAATACAGATCAAAATTACACTGATTTGAAAGTTATCACAATAGCATATTTATTGAACTTGCATTTTTTAAGGGAAAACATCTGAAGTGTTCACACAAAATTACTAAAGTCTCATATTCATAATAAGCATTTCATTAGCAAAAATAATTTACATACTTGCTAATAAATTTGCCATTGTCCCACTTGGTACAAACAGACCACTCTCTTTTCCGAGAATAGCTGCAGCTTTTTCCTCCATTGCTGCAAAGACACAGAAACACAAATGCTGTGGTTACATGAATCACTTTTCAAGTAATAATTTTTTATTTATAACATTATATACCTAATATATGATACAAAAGCTATATATAGAATTTCGGTGAAGAAATGTGTTAGAAAACAGCTGCTTGAAAAACAAAACAGATGACGCTCCATGCTTCAGTACTAGATGAGGTTAATGGTGAGTGTCAAGTTCCGGCCACTTTAACCCTCATATCCACTGGATATGTTAGATGAACCTCAGGGTTGATATGGACATGTGGCAAAAAGAAGATGCTCTGTCCGTGGAGAGGAGTGAGCCCTGTTTTGTCCATCCCATAGCCAGTCTCTTAACATAACTGAAATATCTGGTTCATTACACATTTAGCAGAAATGAATAGCCATTGATGTACAGAATTATGAAGTAGAAATTATACATAATTGTCAGTTAATCATTACTACCATAATATATTATGAATTTGAGATTTTCCAGTGATTCAAATAAATTTAAATAACAGGAATCATAACTCTGTAAGCAGTCCTTAGGGATCGAGATTGAGGACCTCTTAAAGTGCACTGAAAATACAATTATAATAGAATTCTTTCAGATACAAAATACACGAGTGTCTACTGACCGCATTGCTAAAACAGGCTCTGGGAACTCCCTTTATTTGAAACGGGAAGCAGTTCACATAATGAAGAGTGGTACCTCCTGCAATGTTATGATATGTAGCTTCATAGAAATTTACCAAAGTTTCAAAGAAATTAACTGCCTCGATCATCAGGATCATGGTGTTAGCCAAGCAAACAGCAGGCAAATACCCTGCTTTGTGCTTGATCAGCTTAATCTTTGATCCTGACAGTGGACAAAGTACATCCCTCTGAAATACTGATAATCATCTGTGTGATTATATGGCGCAACATTTGAAAAGACGGTCACTGTGGTGCACATGATGGTTCATAAATGAGCATAACTTCTGTGGTAATGAGGTACCGTTCACTGTTGGATCTTCTCCATAAACATCGTCACCCACCACAGCTTCAAACATGGCTTTGCGCATCTCCTCTGTTGGTTTTGAAACGGTGTCACTCCTTAAATCCACAGCCCGTATCTGAAAAACGGTTTGTTTCTGGTCATTGAATCTCCCATTAAAGATTTCTTTGGGGAGCAGTGTATTTGAACACTAAATGAACTGAGAAAAATCTTCAGTGGAGGTAATTTAACACAGAGATCACTGAAACTGAACATCAGATTAAGAAATCACTGTGTCAAGAACTTTAAATGGAGCCATATCAGAGACACTTGCATACAATGGTGCAGTTTCATCAAATGTATTTCCAGCTCATGAAGTATCAGACAAACACTGCTCCAGTGAAAGACACTTTCAGTTATATTGGACTTAATAATTGAAACAACTTACATTAATTTTGCTCCCCATGGTGTTGAAGAAAGTCTTTGGATTTGCTGGCAATCTGCTGTAAGTCCTGTCGTATCTTACAAGTCTGACGCTATTACTGTGCTGAAACAGACCCTTAAGCATGGACACTCTGATAAGCATTTGTCAGATCAGAAGTTTCTAGGACAAAAGATGTTGATAACCTCAAGCAAAGTCAGAGACTACTAAATAAGAAACATGCCCAAGGTCGAAGTGGTCATACTATATTAGGTACTTAGGCATGCTGCTGATTGATGATAATACAGTCATTCAAAGTGCTCATGCATAGTTCTTGCTGATGAACAAAGTCCAAGTATTCATAATCAAGTGTATCTGCATTTTTAACTGGTAAACATTAACTATGAAAGCTACCACAGTATATGGTACAGGGTGATTCATATAGAACCAGCCTGATGAAATGAGCTGTAATATAAAATATACCATACAGATATTAAAGTAATTTACACATATCTTATCTTGAATTGTGTGCCGTGATCAGAGCAGGTGTTGAAAGCGTCCGCCGTTTTCAAGTAGGCACTAGGAACACTCGCTGTTCAACAGTATACTGCATGACTGTCGCCTGCGCACTGCAGACATGTTTCGGCATTGTCCTTGACCTTGCAGCATAAGGGCTGCCACTTGCCAGATCATACACACACCATTCGACTCAGCACGGCCCAAGGATTATTGTCGTAATTGTGAGCGGTTATATGCATCACCTGCGGAATTATTGGCAAATTCATCGGGCCGGTTCTATACGATTCACCTTGTATATCGTCACCCTTTCCAGGATTAGGCCTACTGAGGTCTGTTGTAGATATTAAATACAGGATTCTTCTGTCATTTCAGAGGTCTTCTCAAACACACTTTCCCTTTCAGTTGGCATTTCCAGATCCTGTTTGCAACCCTGCCGATGTGTTCTTTTCAACTTCTGTGTTTACTGATTTCAGGCTTTCAGTGCTGGGTTATTCTTACATTCATTCTGCTCTTGGGGTCTTTGCATTTTGTGAATGCAGGCAGTGCTGCCTTCAGCTTCAGGATTGAAGCAAGCAGGGTGAGCGAGTGCCACTGCCGTCCTGTTCTTACGCAGAATACGGAGGTGGCATATTCAGTACAAGAGCTGGAGCATTCTGCATTCTATAAATTCTGATATTTCTGGAATTTGTAGTTCCATCATATTTCTTTTACAGTCCAGAAGGGCATGCATTTTGAGAAAATTTGCATTAAGATCCTTTTCTCCTTCATAGGATATATTACACCCTAAATAATGAAAAATATTAATTTCGTTCAGTATCCTACCATTAATGCATAACTTGCTTCTAACTGGCTCCAGTCCTCTAAAAGCTAACGTATATAATGTTACTTCAGAAAAGAAAGATCCCAATTATTGTGTAATAGAGACTGTAATAGAAATGACTGGATATACATCTTGCAAAATCATGTGCCACGTACCACGATGGAACGTCTTCAGAATGCCAGTTGCAACCATGAAAATCATAATCTAAGCAAATTTAAATATTATCACTATGCATAAAGTACTCCCATCACAACAAACCTGGTATTAGGGCCAGGTAGACACATCTGCTTAGTCCCTGAGTGCTTTAAGATGTCATAACTACTGTTCCCAGCAACAATACATATAGGAAGAAATTCACAAACATACATTGTAATAATTTTCTTTTAAACTTGTTGGTTATTCTTCTGACCCATTTCCAACTCTGAACGGAACTGTAATAAAATGTATAGCCTGTATAACTCACATGTGAGAATATGGTACCCCACACAGCAGTTAAACGTTACAAATATAACATCAACACACAGAGAACGACGTAATGTAAAGGGAACAAGTGAGAAGCAACATGTGAAACTGGAAAATAAAACATTTTTTATCTTAATCAAATTTTGGACATAACTGCATGACTTTTGATGCAAATCACAACAGAATTTAAATTTATTTCTTTAGTTCCCAAATATTTTCCAGTGATGATCTACTGATCTATGCCAGCACCTAATGATGATGCACTCTCAAAGATGTAACAGTAGTAGATCTAACCACATTTATAAATCAGGTATAGTCAAAAACAGTATACAGTTCACCCAAGTGCTGTGTGTTCTTTTGTATTTTAATTGATTTGACAAAATCCTGAATCCTGCTTCATGTTTTGAATTCACCACCAATGCATGACTTCAAGGCTCGTTTCGATAAACTAAGGTACATCATTCTATCTTCCTGCCCATCACCCTGTCATTTGTATTTAGGGGTGAAGTTTAATGGCAAAGGAACTACAGTCTCAGTTACTGACCCCTGTTGGATACAAAGAGATATCACCATTTTCCTCACTGGGGAATCATGTCTGAACATATGAGTAATTATTTGTAAATAAAAAGGATTGAAGTTAGCTGTCAGAATACAAAAGTTTGATTGGAAACAAATTTATGGGTTTTCTCAGATGAATTCTTAACGTAACTGAAGGGTCCAGTGCATAAGTGATGTAGTTCCACTTCAACACACTTTTGGAAAACAAAAAGTAGTAATGAAATTACAGTCACTATACAATGTGTATCCATTTTCTGTGTAATAATATAACTAATTGCTTGAGCCACACAGTTGTTCTTCCACCAATAAAGATGGAACTATAAAAATAAACTTTGACCAGAACTAGAGCCACACGGTTCTTACATTGGGCTATCTAAATGTTATAGTCTACAAGGGATGTTTGTTTATTAATTTGTTATGTATAAATTGCACTGTGTCCTCTGGTGTGTGTGTGTGTACACATATATATATATATATATATTTATAATGTTAAAACACAGTTGATTTTATGGACAAGGAATGGAGGAATTTATATTTTTAAAGTGCATTTGTATGGAAGAGCAACATATTTGAATTTGGATTCTCAGGGTAAGAAAATTCAACTTGTAGATTAGATAACACATATCAATGGTTGTAATTGTTGTCGTTAATCATACATGGAGCCTGCGGTATGCTACAAGTTGGAAGGTTGTGGGCCCAATTCCCAAGGAGGTCATGGAATTTTCAATTGACCTGATCCTCCCAACCTCACTAAGTCCCCAGTGTCAACTCAGCCTCTAACAGAAATGAGCACCAAGAATCTTCCTGCGAGTAAAGGTTGGGTTGGCCGGTCTGTACAGGTAACAACTTCAGTGCCATCTGTGAGCCAATTGCCTATAAAATGTGGGAGCCTTGATGTCTCATAACCTTGTAAGTCTTCACGGATAGCTTTACCATTTTCTCCCCCACCCCCAAGCTTAACATTGCATACTTAATTAATCATACGTTCTGGTCACGTCATGTTGCCATGTAGGACACCACATACATAAAACTTGCTCTCTTTTACGTTAACCTTTTACAGTAATTGTACTAATGTTACAGAGATGTAAAGCGAATTTCGTCCACCCAACATCTGTTAGTGGGCATAATCTGGACCAAGCGATTTTTGAAATGGCGCCAATATGCCTCTTTGCTATTTGAGGTCACATGTAATCATAATAATCACACAACCAACATTGCCAATAGTAATTTATGGCATGCTGGTACATATGGTTGCTCTTTATATCTCAAATGATTAACATATGTGTTTGATAAAGTGTCACGAGATAATTTGGTGCAGCTGCAGTTAATTTGTTTATAAATCATGTGTATATGTACTGAAATTAGGGGTTTAAATATGACATTTATGAACAGAAGGTCCGTGGCCTGCGGTGAAGTTTCGTGTTCCAGAAGAGTCACAAACTCACGAAGGGAAAGTTTTGGCGTATATAACTACTATACATGCTTGCTTCGAGCAGCGGAGATAAATTA
Source organism: Cryptotermes secundus (assembly GCF_002891405.2). NCBI lineage: Eukaryota > Metazoa > Arthropoda > Insecta > Blattodea > Kalotermitidae > Cryptotermes > Cryptotermes secundus. The sequence continues at coordinate 495,566 of NW_019727443.1, forward strand.
TTACAAAATCGTGTGTATGTTAACTCCCAAGTTTGTTCTACGTAGTCTTCAAACTGAGGGCGCGATCATACGACTGCGTCATAGCAAACAAAACATAGAACAATTCATTTTACATTTGATAAAGTTGTATTGATGTCATTGCTTAATCTTATTTTCTCCGCGCGAAATTTAATATGGATTCAGCGTTGATTGTGTTTGCTTTATTTTTACTTAAATGGTTATGTAACGTTTTGTAACTAGGATTACAGATAAGTAAAACGAATATTCTGCCATATCACACAAAACCATTTAATTGTTGAGAAGGTAGCATTTACGTTACAGAAAAATATTTCAAGATCATCGTATCGAGAATCTTAGAAATGTTATCATTTCCGGAAATGAATAGCAAAGTTAAAGTTTGTTTACCTCTTTTACGTACGTACAATTTCAAATTTCTACCTCCTTGCAATCCTGACCCCAAAACCGGAAATGAGTGTTATTGTGAAATTTCGATTACAAGTGTTACGTAAGTACACTTTGAAATTTATACCTCCATGCAACCCAGACCCTATTACAGTGCTCTCTGGCGGTAGAAATTTATTTCGTCACGTGATCTGAGCATAAGCGGGCATAGCGGGCGTCGGCCGGCAATGCAAATTCATTTGCACTGTAACTGTCATTTCGTAAGCAAGTAGAAGTGCGACTTTCTCTCCTCATGGACTGTGTTAAGAAAAGTTTGGTTGTGTTGTGTAGATAGCAAGGACTTGTGTGTTTCCTGCGATTGATTATCCTTCAGAGTTTCAGTAACGTTACGGAGGTTGTGAAAGGGTTTTAATTTGTTCGGCGAGTGTACAATCAGTGTGGTGCCAGCTAGAAACATTAATCTCCACTCGTCAGGCCCCTGTAGTCTTCAATATGGCGGATAGTGACCCGAAAGTTGACCGGTCTGATCCGGAGTTGAAATACCTCTCTGTTGACAGAAATATGTTCAATGATCCTGCCACCCAAGCGGAATGGACGCAGAAAAGGTTAGTGTGGGTTCCCCACGAATCTCATGGCTTTGTGGCGGCCGGGATCAAAGGCGAACGTGGCGACGAAGTGGAGGTTGAGGTTGTAGAGACCGGCAAACGGCAACTAGTTGCCAAAGATGACATCCAGAAAATGAATCCGCCCAAATTCGACAAAGTGGAAGATATGGCCGAATTGACTTGCCTTAACGAGGCATCAGTGCTCCATAACCTGAAAGATCGATATTACTCCGGCCTCATATATGTAAGTGTAATTTATATTCTTAATATCGTGTGTGTGTGTGTGTGCGTGCGCGAATGAAAGTTGCCTGTATAATATATATTTTTTTGTAAATAGTTATTGCATTGATTGAACTTTTGAAAACTGTTATCGTTGCCGTGCTTTTATAGGATTGTGTCGGAAATGGGGGACACAAGAAATGTCTAAAAACATGTTTTACCCGGCAACAGGTTGTTTATTCATACTAATAACAGTTTAACACCCGTGTACAGTGCGGTGGCGCTTTATGCGGGTTTGAAATAGTGTGATATAAAAATATCAATAAAAGACTCACTTTATGCGCAGTTTGAAATAATGCAAATTCCCAAAATCCTCATTGCATAACATTTATTCCAATGAGGAAACTTGCCTTGAATTATGCGGGGTCGTCAGGAACACATCTGCACATAAAATGCGATTGCATTGTAGTTTATATATTAGGTTAAAAATTGACACGAGGTAAGTACAATTGGATTATGTAGTTTAGGAAGTAGAAATCTTTGCATTCAGAATTAATCCCTCCAATCGGGTTTAAATACGTTAAGGAAACCCTAACCTGTTTGTTTATTACAATTAGAAGACTACACAAATGTTAACGTTTGTGTTATTGTCTATTTCATTTTTCCAGTAAATGTAGATTAATATATACTCAAAATTAATATATGTATTACTTATTTATTTAAAAATATTACCGTTTCACTCGCAGTACATACTGTCACTCATGTTATTTGTGGTGGACAACAGAACATATAGAATCCAAATTCTGACATCCGTAACATAAGGCAGAGAAACAACTTCCACCAACATTCAGCAAATCTATCTCTGTATCAAAAAGGAGTTCACTCCTTCAGCCTCCTTCAAAGTTTCAGAAAAGCAACCGGTAATATTAAGCAATTTAAAACAGCTTTGAGATGTTACTTTCTCTTTCCACTCCATAGATTAATATTTCAGTGTAAACAAACAGTAACTATGTAAGATTTGAGNGTTCTAAGCTGAACTGTATTCTCAAGCATGTTCCTGTATCATTTTGCTTATTTGCAGTGCTGCATGTATTCAGTTAGTATGGCAATATTAATATTGTATTATAATCTTATTAACTCTTCAAGCAAAACTATGTATTATTGTACAGGTATTATGTATCTGTACTTGACTTGTTCCATATACTATGGTGTCAACCTGTACTTGGATCTGTGGAACATAAATAAATTCAGATTCAGACAACACACATTAACTGAATTGTTACCTCTGAAACAAATTAAAGGTGTATCAAATCAAATTTTCAGAAAAGTACTGAACAGATTGGAAAGACTGTGTGAGAAGATGGGCAACAGATAGTAGCATGGAAGCCTAAGGGAAGGGGACTGTAGGAAGACCACTGAAGAATTGGCATGAAACACATGGCCCAATGGCTGACAAGCAGTGATGATGGTTAGCCGTATGGTGACCAGTACTGTTTGGTAATTTAGATTGGTTTACATTAAGGATGGAAACCTAAAATAAAACAGATGTAGTTATGAACTAGTATGGTTGGGGGGCACGCAGTATTGTAGTTGGTTGAGGGACTGCTACAAGCTGGGAGGTTACAGGTTCAATTCCCGATGAGGTCAGTGGTTTTCCAATTGGCATAATCCTTCCAGCAGCACTGTGGACCTTGTGTCAAATCAGCCTCTAACAGAAACTAGTACCAGGGATCTTCATGGGGTAAATGGTGGCCGGCCGACGCATAAGGCTGACAACCTTACCACCATCTGTGAGCCGATTGTCTAGAAAATGTGGGAGCCTCAATGTCCCACAACCACATGGGCTCCATGGCCTGTTACAGAGATAACTTTAACCTTCAGTGTATAGCTGGGTCAGCTGTGATGGTCCATGTGGGATCTAATAACTATACAAACCTCAAATTCAGAGAGTGTGTGTGTGTGTGGTCACCATATTGTAAAGTTGTTTCCACATTAAAATTTACACCCAACAGAACTGTCTTATTTGTACTTGGTAGCAGACTAATCTGTAATAGTGACATTTAAAGATTGTTCATGAAAGCAAGACACTTTGTGGTGGAATAAGGGAGCCCCATTGTTTAACTCAGTTTTGTTATTCATGTGTCATTTCCATTTTTATGGGCTCACCTTGGCCTCTCATTAGGCATCTTCAGTTTAGGTGCGCGTTCACAACAATCTTTGTGATTATGTGTGTGTGCATTCCTAAACATGTTCATAATATGTTGTTATTTAATTTATTTTAAAATATATTTATCCTTAAACTCTCTTCTTTAATTTCCTTCTCTCCTATAATTAGTGTCTTACGTGAATTTTTCCTTAAGAACCCCCTGTTATGAATGTACATTGCCAAAACATTGTTATCAGACTGCAGTCAGTTGTATAACTGTAAATTCTTTGTACTTCTTTATGTGTACATGTAATTGTAGTTTTATATGCCTTGTATGTAACTATCATGTGAAGAACATGTCTATGTGTGTATGTACAGTTTCCTATTGTCTGTCGTAGTGTAACTTGTACTTGAAATTTGTGTTATTGTTTCTGGTATTTAGATGTTTTCTGTGTGTTGTATTGTACATCCTGGTCAGCAGGATGACTGAAATGCACCTGCTTGTGTCCCTTGTACCCACCCATCCTTGCTGTGTGACAGGGACATGTACCTGCCTGTATCCCTTGTACCCACCCATCCTTGCTGTGTGACAGGGACAGTACCTGCCTGTGTCCCTTGTACCCACCCATCCTTGCTGTGTGACAGGGACATGTACCTGCCTGTGTCCGTTGTACCCACCCATCCTTGCTGTGTGACAGGGACATGTACCTGCCTGTGTCCCTTGTATCCACCCATCCTTGCTGTGTGACGGACATGTACCTGCCGTCTGTGAATATCAGCGTATCACTTCTTACTGCCACATGCTTTCCAGTTAATTATTAAATTGTCTTAATGCTTGATGCTGTACTTCCTGTGTTCTGCACCATTCAACCCTGCCAGTGCTTGTCTGTTTCCTGTATTTGAAGCCCAGTGGACATGACGTCTGATGTAGAAATATGGCTGAATGGTATACATTGTTTCCTGTCATTAACGTATTTTGGGGTGGTAAACCTCCGCAACATTTTTGAGAAAGACCTGGAGCCAAAATGGAAGTTGGAAGGAAGAAGACTGGAATTTGTTTTTAGTGCATTGTTCTTGCATGTGGCAGTGCTTTGAAAGTTAATCTCTGGAAGTCTTCATACTTTTTTTGTCAGTGTGACCTGTGGAAGAGATGAACAGGATTTGACTGTTTGAGGCATTGTTCAGGACATGCTTTGAGTATGATGTATGCTGTAAGTTAGCATAAAGGTAGCCACTGCATCAAGATATTATTAGAATCCAAGGAAACAACATTGGCATAAGATTCAGACTTTCATGCAGTTACTGGCTGAGGTAGAACAATACCCAGACATAGGAAATTATCAGATCAGTACAAATTTTGGTGGATGAGGAGTTAAAACGAATTTGTTGGGGAAGGATTAGTGCAACTTAATTACTGTCTGTTCAACGTCATGTTTGGAAAACTGAAGTTATCGAGGGTGGAAGAAGTTTGCGTTACTATGGTTGCATGCTTGAGCCTCATGGCAATTCGCCCACACGACATCTGCCAGACGCACAACAATGTTAAGATTAAAATATGTAAAAAGATTGATATTTAGAATCTGGTTGTGAAGTTGACATGCCTTTGTTTAGTGCAGACATTAAGACTGATGGAGCTATACCTCCAGGCCCCCCTTGCGTCTTCATGGCGTGGTGCTTAAATAATTAAGCCGAGAGATAAATTTACTGTTTACCTTTACCTTCATAGTTGACTTAGCACATCAGTTGGCTTAGCGGGATGTTTGACAGGTACTGGCATTCCTGCAGTCCCCCCAGCCAAATACCATGGGAGTGTGCTCGGAAGCCCGTCTACTTCTATTCCTGTCTGTTACGATGCGATATTTGCGAAGTTCGCATAAACAGGCCTGAGGCACTGTGATAACAAACCTGAAGGTCGCTGTTTCGCTTCCCGATATCATTGAATTTTTTCAGTTGAACGAATTCTTCAGCTGCAACTGTGGCCCTGGGGTTGCTTCAGCCTCAAACAAAAATGAATATCATGAATCATCCTTAGGGTAAGGGCGGCCGGCGCGCGAGGCTGACAACTCACCGTAGTCTGTGAGCCGACTGTCTAGAAAATGTGGGAGCCTCGACGTCTCCACGGCCTGTTAACTTTACCTTAGGAGCCGGGATAGCTCAGTCGGTATAGCGACTGACTACGGGCTGGACAACTGAGGAGTTCGAGTCTCGTTAGGGTCAAGAATTCCTCTTGCCCATGTCGTCCAGACCGGCACTAGGGCCCCCTAGCCTCATGTACAGGGGGTACCGTGGGGTGAAGTGCCCGGAGTACGAAGCCTCTGACGAGTACGAGTACCTCTGACTACTGCCGAGGTCAGTAGCTAAGCACATCTATTCATTCATTTATTTCATTTCTCTTAATCCAGGCTGGTACAACCGTTGGATATAGAGGAAGTCAAAGAACATGCAGGCATAAAAAGATTTTGTCAAAATTAAATATAAGATTAACAAGCAAATATAAATATTACAAGGTAACAGTTTAAAAAATTATAAATATAGATAATATTTTGAATTAATAAACAGATAAAACAATTCAAATTATCTAACTTTGTACATAAAGAGTTATCCACTATATAAAATGAAATGAAATTGTAATACCATATTAGCACACCTATTACCGCACTCAAGTCATGGAAAGTTCAATCATTTTATAAACAACTTTCGCTTTTTACTAAACACCAAACATCGTAGAGGAGGTGTTTATGTTGGATTTTAGGGGAGTTGTGATTTGTGATCTATCTATACAATTTTCCGTTGTTTCTAATGGTTTGATTTACACTGTTTGTATTCTGTTGGTCTGAATCGATGGATCGCTGATTGAGGCCAAGAGCAGACAAATTTGTTTTGGCGTGAGAAACCGCCGTCGGTAATGTAACCAACGAACCAGTGTGTGTGGTCAGACGTTGAATTTCTGTGCCGCATCTTCAAGGTCCTTCGTGGTCTGTGCAACTTGTTCTGTCAGCTGCTGGCCGTTCTCGCGACTTCGCACATCCGCGGTTGTCACGCGTGACTGCCCGCCACATGGTTTTAATTTGCAGACCTGAATAATTTATTTCCCAGCGGGCCGACGTAGCCGCGACGCGGGGAACTCTTATTCGATGGATATTTGGTTCGATTCTCAAACGGGACCCAAACCATCCAGACTGAGGTTTTCTTTGGTGTGCCTCCAGACATCTACAAGGATAACAGCACGATTAGGCCAAATCTTTTCCAATTTATTTATTATCTTACCTTTCGACGCCATGTAATGTAGCTACTGACCGCATCGTAAAGTAACTCCATTTATTCGTGGCAGTGAGCTTTCAAGGGAGGCAGGACCGGCAGTCGAAGTTACAAAGAATATTACGGTAACATTTAAGGAGGCCTTCCGTCAAAGTAAAGACAATTTGAAAATGAGGACATATGTCACTGGGGCCCTAAAAAAGCTAAGGCTTCGTAATGACTTTTTCTTATTGTTTTATTAACATGGCTGCAATGCGCACATTTTCATTAGGTTTCGGTCTAGTGGCCAGAGTTCCTGGCTACAGATCCAGAGATCCGTGTTCGATTCCCGGCGCTACCAGATTATCTAAGAAGTAGTGTGTCTGGAACGGGGTCCACTCAGCCTCGTGAGGATAACAGGAGCTATTCTAAGGAAATGGCGGCTCCGGTCTAGAAAACCGAGATTAACGGCAGTGGGGATCCGTTGCGCTGACCACGCGAGGCCCTCTATCCTCAAAAGTTGGCACTAAGTTCTCCGACAAGCGGCGGTCGCTCAGTCGGTATAGTTCGCTTGTGGACTACAGGCGACGGGTTTTTCCTCTCTCACTATGTTAGGTGGCCGTGGCAAATGAAGCGTTGGAGCTAGGTTTGCGAGATTTGAAACGGAGATGGATCAAATTTCGCCAACATTCTCACGACATTGATTGTGAAGATTGACTTCTGGAGTGCAGCGCCGTGTAGTTAAATATGTACCAGGCTGCGTGGTGTCACAACCCAGTAAACTTCAGTCAACGTCCTTGCGCGTAATGTATGAATGACATTGATACGATGATAAGTTTTGAGGTTATGTTCGTGAAGGCGTCATGAGCTAGGCGGAGGGCACACCGCAACTTCCGAGAATTGTTATGAGCCAGAGCTGAACACATGTTATTGAATGGAGCAGTGCAGATTCTGTAACATGTGTTCAACTCAGGCTGATGACAATTCTCGGAAAATGCGATTGCCAGTTTCCTTGGTGTGTCCTAGCCCTCAAGCACAGGGGATGTAGCCGAGGCGTTGCTGTGTCTGAAATAAATTTGAGGCTGCGTCATCAGATAGTGACGTAGATGGCTACGTCGTCGTGGGAAAGTTGCCGGATTAAACACACAAGGAAGTTCTGTTTTGTAAGGTTGCCTACCCGAAGTTTGACTGCCCTCGAATAATGATAAAGTGAAGTATTACGGGACCAACGAAGGGACTGGACAGAACTTGCATTGAAGCAGGCTGTAGGTTTCGGGCATGCGCGTGACTTCCATTTTCATGTCCGGAGTTAATAATACTTTTATAACGGATAACACAAATTAAAGGTTTGTGGCGAAGGTGTGTTGGTTGTGGTGCGTACTTTGGACACTTTCCAGCCTCTCGACTTGAAGAAACACGATGTTTCGAATGCCGGTTCTCCTTCCGTCATGAGGTACGTTGAGCGCAATAGGTGGAGCTGCTTCCTGTGCCCCTGTCGGGGGCAGCAGACCCGTTTTCCGAAATGTTTTTGAAGAAAAACGAGAGACTATGGGAAATGCCCAAAATATTTGCTTGAAGTTCGAAGGGAGAATCCTCTCAATTCCAGTTCTTGCGCAGGTGAACTTGAAGGTTGCGGTTTTCTGGAATGTCACGGCGTGTGGCTTGGCATATAGGCCATAATGTTTCGGAGGAACCATTTCTACTAAGAAGTTGGAGGCACATGTTCGCTCCAAACTTTGGTGCGTATCTACAAAAGCACACGGCGTCACATCGCCAATACCGCAATCTCAATTTAACAGAGTTAATTGATTTTTTTCTCTGGATTTCGACGGAGTTATCTGTGGCAGCGAGATAGACTGTGTGAGGTTTGAGGTTTTCACGGCTTGCCTAAAAAAAGTATTATCGTCTGGGATGTGACGCCATGTAGTGTATAAGTTTTACCGAAACGTCGGTAACATACAGGACTACACAGCGTCACGTCATATATTGTAAAACCCTCACGAACATATGTGCCTCTCGCGATTCCGAATTTCCGAGGTTCCGTTGGGTTCACGGTGCGTCGGTACACCGCATGCCCAGTAACCACGTTTGGCACTCCACGCCAGCTTCGGAGTGTGTTTGTATGTACCAGCAGGATGTAGCACGATAATTATTCGTTCCATAATGGCGGTTTTGTTTGAAACGCGTCTGCCGTCTCTTGCCGACTCCCTCCAGCTGAGCTGCAACAAGTACAAGGCCGTCTTCACTCTCCGCAGTGCATAATCCAGCCGCTGTTTTTAGACGCACGGCTTCCAGATTGTTTACCTCTTTCTGCAAGCCTGGAGCCTTTGCGCTACGTGCCCCGTACGAACATTCTACTTCCATAACGGTTGATGAGTAAGTAGCAAGGATTTGACGTCATGTAGTACGGTAGTTTACCCGACGTTTCGGAGGAACGTAATGCATCCTCGCCGGCGCTTTTTGAATTGCACTAAGACTAGAGGATGAGGCAGTACGTTCCTCCGAAACGTCAGTGACCTACGGGAGACTACACGGTGTCGCATCCTAGAAAATAGTACGGACCCTACAGTGAGGTGTTGAGGCTATGGTCTTCGGGGAAGTTGTAGACGGCAGGTTCCTCGTAATTGTTAGTACCTCTCAACCAAAGTACACGGCATCCCATCCCAGAGGACTACAGGCTTAATCGTGTGACATATTGCCGTTTATGTTTACGGTTACGCGTATTCCCTTCTCCCAGTAGCTGCAATATGCCGTATAAATGCAATTACGTTTTCAGCTTGAAATACAGCGGCTTGCGAGCGCATCAGTTCTACGTCGAGAGATGTGTATGTAGCCCGTAAAGGTTACTTGAGCCACAGCCAAAATAATTTCCCACCCCCTGTCAGGACACTGTTTCGACTCAAATCCATAGATTTTATATTATGCGTGGTATTGCTTTCACATGGCGTTTTGTTGACATTCCGTAATCTTTATAGTTAATCTGTCGTGGTATTATCAGTGTTCATTGCAGTGATGTTGCAGTATCTTAGCGGTGCTAACCGTTCATTAGAGCTTCAGGCAGGAATGATTATCTCTGCTGTAATTTCATTATGAACAACGTATTAATATGCTGACTATGATACAGGGATAAGACACCGCAATTTTAAAACCATTGCAGCATGAAGGTCATCTAAGTGCCCCCAATATATACAGATCGAGCCCGTACCTCACAGGAAACACATTACGTCTCCGCTACAAAGCCCAGCCGGTTAATGCTGATATATGGGGGACATGGAGGTAAGACTGATCCTACTCTAGACTCCAACACCACATAGAGGTTAGTCCTTAGATCCGTCTTGCTTTGCCCCGGGAAAGAGCCTCCTTTACTCGATGTAGTGGGCACCAGAGTTGAACAGTAGGGATTTAGGATATAATTTGAGCAGAAATGTTGAAAGAAAGAGGCCGAGTAGTTGAGCATAGAACCGAGGTCACGTGCTGGATGAGTTGGGTTTGATTCTCCGCGCGAACAGAGTCTTCTCATCTTCACCGCGTCCAGACCAGCTCTGGGCTTGTGTAATGGGCACTGGGTTCCTTCCCCAGGGATAAGGCGGCGACTCTCTTTCATCTTCTAGTCCAAGTGCTCACTTCTACGTTTCTCTACACAAGTCTGCAGGGAAGTCTCGAGATAACTCACCCCAATTCTAAAGCATTTGCAAGTGCACGTTGTACGTTAAGTAGGCAACTGTACGGAAGAGATATCGAGCGTGGCGGTGTGGCTTTCCGATGGTATGTTTCAAACAGATGATGACAGCAGTATGCGGGTCACCAACTGATGACAACGCACCGTCAGAGACGTTTTATACATAAAATAGCTGACGGTGCGTGTTTCCAGTGCCAGCAGGGAACCCTGTCTTTGAGTTGCTTGTAGGGACAGGCTTTGTGTTCGGTCATGTCGTTCGACCCTTTGAGCATTGCGTGGCTGTCGCCTTGCAGTTGGCAGTTTAACAGCAGTTACGGGCTGTATCTGGCGTTTGGGCCCTGTAGCGGGGATGGCGACCCGTAACGCTGGTTGGTGCCAGATTTGCATCAAAGTTGCTTACCAATAATATCAAGCGGTGCCAGCCTGCCTGGCCTAGCTACTGCAGTAGCGCCTCGTGCAATTTGTAATTTATTATAAATAATATATAAGAATCCAGTTCGTACCGAACAGGAAACATTACGTCTCCGCTGCAAAGCCCATGCGGTTAATGCTGATTAGGGAAACAGTCGCTGTTTACTGTGAGAACCATACGGAACACACAGACACAGTCTGTGGGCAGAATGCAGAGTTTTAGTATGTTCAGTCCGTACCTCACAGGAAACATTACGTCTCCGCTACAAAGCCCAACCGGTTAATGCTGATTAGGGAAACAGTCGCTGTTTATTGTGAGAACCATACGGAACACCAGATACACTCTGTGGGCAGAATGCAGAGTTTTAGTATGTTCAGTCCGTACCTCACAGGAAACATTACGTCTCCGCTACAAAGCCCAACCGGTTAATGCTGATTAGGGAAACAGTCGCTGTTTATTGTGAGAGCCATACGGAACACACAGATACACTCTGTGGGCAGAAGGCAGAGTTTTAGTGTTAGAGGCAGGGGGTGCTGGGTGCATGAAGTAAAGGCAGAGACGATGACCCGAAGGAGTACTTGTAACAGATCAGCCGGGAGTCAGAAGACTTGGTGAACTACTGGATTGTCAGATGGCTCCGGGTATTGATGCAGGCAAACCTGTAATTGTCGGTGCCAGCAAGTGTCACATTCCGTGCCAGAATTGACACCGCTGGCCAAGGTTGCCCATCCCTGCCCCATTCCGTTCGTTAAAGAGTCGTGATGCATTCGAAGCGACAGGCTGAACAAGCCTCCTAAGTGCTTTTCCATTTACAGGGCCACGGGTTCTGTTGCTGCTATACGAAAACGATTGTCGTGCAAGCCGGATTGAGCAGAAAACTCTTACCCAGATATTAGGAGCGAGGTCGTTCTTGAGAGATTCGTCGCCTCTCGAAGTAACCAGGAAAGTTCATTGGAATCGTCTGCAAGAACTCGCAGTTGGCTCCCACTTTCCGAAGATCCGTCTTAATATTATCCTCCAATCTGCGCCTAGGTCTTTCAGATATTCTCTTCAAATCAGGATTTCGACTACAGTTTTTTTTAATAATTCCCATTCGTGCTACATGCCCCGCCCGTTTCATAATCCGTGATTTGATAGTCGTTATATTTGGCGAGAAGTATAAATTACTAAGCTTCTTTCTCATTTTGCCGTTTTCTCTAGCCCTCAGTCAGAACTTGTTTTTATTTGGTTATTTAATGCCGGACGCCGTCAGTATCGGCAATGAATCATAAATTAGGAGGCATTTGGAAGTGGCCGTTTCACATTCCAGCATTTGAGTGGAGGGACTGAAATGAAGCAAGGACAGCTAGTATGTATCCAGGCACGTGGGTTACCGCCAACTTGGGCTCAGATACCTCCAGGTGCCCCACATCGGCGCTGTCCTGCTGTAGGGCCGAAGAACACTGATACATCGCTTAGGTATGCCGTCGGCTGCGAGGGGGCGGATATCGCGAAATGCCAGGTAACGGGACCCAGGATAGAGACTTCAGGTTTGGTAGTATTGCGGTACAGTATGCTGGGGACTGAGGGGCATTGTGAGTGAACACTTGCTTGGAGAGCAGCACTTTCAGGAAGGATAATATTAAAATTGGCCATCTGCATGGGTGGGTCATCGCGGCCTAGAGGCAGGCATGCTGTGAAGACATTAACACGCTTGCTTCACCTTCGTGAGGTTTATGGTTTGAACCTCGTTCCGAAGACCGGACATTCTGAGTGACGGACTGAGCGACCGGGGAATTTGGGGTTCGATTCCGGGTTTTCTCTTTACAGCATAGTCTAGACCGGATCTGAGGCTGGTCTCCCATCTGATGGCTATCAGGGGTTCTCTCTCTTCGGATAAAGCGGCCACAGCTTGAAGCCTTTAATGCTGAGGTTAATGCATGAAGTTATACCAGCATTCCGTTTTCAGGGCGTGGTGCTGAGTTGAGCACAGCGACATCTGTACCTTCAGCCAAAGAAGAAAATTACAATAGCATTATTTGAATTAGCAAATCTGTTTGCAGTAGCACGCATGTTAGTACGTGACAGAAATAAATTACTTTGCTTGTTGGTTGTTTGTGATGTAACCGGCCTTTCATTTAATTGAGCGAATTACACAATTATCGACTTTATTGGGGTCAGTTTGTAATGGATTGTCTGTCTGAATATTGTATCCGCATGTCTCTCCCAATTTACGCGGTTGATTGCATTCATTTGGTTTCCTTAATGATGCAGTCCGATCTATTTGCCCACTGAAACACACTCGTAACCAACATATCAATCTGCAGTAAGCATTGCAAAACTCCGCATTCTGCCCACAGAGTGTGTCTGTGTGTTCCGTATGGTTCTTACAGTAAACAGCGACTGTTTCCATAAACAGCATTAACCTTCCAGCTGCTTTGTGGCCCTGGGGTCGACACAGCCTCTAACAGAAATTTGTACCAGGAATCTTCCTGAGGGGTAAAGGGCGGCCGGGGCGTAATGCTGACATCCTCACCGCCATATGTGAGCCGATTGTTTAGAGAAAATGTTAGAGCCTCGATGTATCACAACCGTATGGGCTTCCACGGCCTATTACAGGGGTAGCTTTACCCGTTACTTTTATACAGACAGCTCCATAAGGAAGATTCCTTGTTAGGACCTCAGTAGTCACCGAACCGGTCAAGAAGAGCCCCTCGTCGTAGGAAACCCCGAAGGTTCATTACCGTATTCACAAGAGCCCACCCGTGGGCCATACTTCAGAAATTACAGATTAATGTACAGGCAGTTGTATGCGTTCTTTTGTGAATTGTGATATTGATATGGTTGCTGACTGCAGCAAACTCCCCGTAGCAGAGCCCTTAGCTGAGCGAAGAAATTGGAAGGTTCATTGCCATGTTGACAAGGTACCGCATTTCTGTCTGTAAATCCGCGCCAGTTGCAGCCAATTTCGTGATACTGACGATGTGTGGTGAGGTGGAGGTGACTCATTGTTAACATAGCCTTGATGGTCCCCTGGCTTCCCGCCGCCGTCAGCTGAAACTCGACTCTGATGCTGCGAGCAGATTGAATTCGATAACTGTTTGCTGGGTTCAGAATGTTTCATCCTAACAGGCTCTAAACTAACTCAGAGAGTTAACAGGCCACCGAATGTGTGAAATAGACGGTCTGTACACTCTGAAGAAGAGATGAATCGATTCTTCTGCTGGGAATTGAACCCCGGTCTTCCAGCCCGTAGCTTAGGCCGTGTTATTTAAAATTCCTTATTTGTTTCCTACAACTTTGGTTAATGTTCGGTGGTTGTATGATTGTAAGGTTTGAGATTTTCACGGTGGTGACTGAAGAAAGCCACGGCGCCACAACCCAGAAGACGGCTTCCTTCGCTTGTATGATTGTTCTTCAGTGTGACGTACGTTCAGTTGCTTGTTCAGCTGTCAGGTACATTATGGCAAAGGTAAAGTTGTCCCTGTGCTTAGCTAATTAATCACTAAGCCATGAAGGCGTATGGGGGAGTGGATGTATAGATCCACATTTTCTTCACCTCGGCATTACCTGGAGGTGAGTGGTCAGTTTCACGCCCTGGCCCCCTGTACCCAGTAGATAGGAAGTTGGGTGGACCCCAGAGCCGGTCTAGACGACGTGGAGAAGAGAAAATTCTTGACCCTATCGGGACTCGAACTCCGACCCCTCGGTCGACCAGCCCGTAGCTAGTCTCTATACCGACTGCGCTATCCCGGCTCCAAGGTACATTATGTAAGATGTTAATTCAAACATATTTTAATTAAGCTTCTTGCAATGCAGAGAAACATCTTACATCAGGCATGTCCAACTTCAAACTGCCAGTGATCTGCCACCCCCTCCTATTGTACCTCGCTTTAACCAAAATATTGGTGAAAATAACACGACACATGATGTAAGAGCAACATACGTTGAAAGTACAGACAAATAGGAATGAGTAATACGCATTTTCCCCTCAAAATCCGAATATAATCATATTACATTACACGTAAATTTACACGCTTTTCACGTATAATTTCCTTATAGGCCTCTGAGATCGACGCGTTGGACATGCCTGTCTTACATCATGTAGCTATATACCCGACGATGGATGCGTGAGGCCGAAACATCTGAACAAATGTAACGTGACCGTGAAGGACAGACAGTCACACAAGCGCTGAACATTAACGGCAGTTACAGAAAAGTATCGAATAAAAAATACCGTATTAGCGGGCGTAAAGACGAGCTTGCTTGCTTTTTTCAGATACTGCTCCGTAGAACAGAGTCGCCTTATTTGGGTCCTTCAGAACAACCGTGAGCTTGCTTCTTGCGCGGAGGCCACGTAACTAAGCGACACATTCAGTTTTGTGAAGATATTCGGCTCGTATTTTTCCAATGGAAGAGCGAGGGGGCGCATTATTTTCGGGCTTAGGCGCAGTCACCGTGTTATTGCTAGAGAATGCTGACATATAGACGGCCATGACGCCGACTGCCAGGTGTTGGTCTCTGTGGGAACTCACACGCCTACTCGACAGTGCATCGGGATGTAGGATGGACGATCACTTCACCTGTTGGGCTGCTTGTTCACTGGCCATACCAAGGTCATGTAAACCCTCTCTCAGTTGCCTGAGCCTGAATTATTCGCCTTTCAAGAAGAGCCAGGGTAACTCAGTGAGTGTAGGACTGCCGGGAGTTCCCTTTTCTATGGTGTCCGGTCTGGGGGTACCGCGGTGAGGGGTTCCTTTCCTTGAGGGTAAAGCGGCCTAGGCGTGAAGTTGAACACGCGCCTCCATCTACTTCTGAGATGTGTCGAGGCATTCTTGTACTCTTCTTCAAAATGTTTTCACAGTGTGCTGCCTAATGCCCCCAGATACAGCGGTTGCTGTATACGTATATCGCCTGCCGGTCTGTGGCATTAAAGTGCTCTGCATTCTGCCCATAGTGTATCTGTGTTCCGTATGGCTCTCACAATAAACAGCGACTGTTTCCCTAAACAGCATTAACCGGTTGGGCTTTGTAGCGGAGACGTAATGTTTCCTGTGAGGTACGGACTGAACATACTAAAACTCTGCATTCTGCCCACAGAGTGTACCTGTGTGTTCCGTATGGTTCTCACAGTAAACAGCGACTGTTTCCCTAACAGCATTAACCGGTTGGGCTTTGTAGCGGTGAGGTGCGGACTAATGTTTTGAACATAATTTATATGGGCAGGGAAACTTGCTTGTTTGGGTAAGATCGGGGAATTAATTTCTCCTGTAGCCTTCGCGATTTAAATTAATCAGAATTAGACAATTTGCTCTGCTTGCCCCCGGTCTAATTCTCCAAATTATGCTCCTCAGTTAATAGAAAAAAAAATCTGTGGCTCTTATCAGCGGGGTTTCACGTAACTTGACGTGGATCGCAACACCGAGACTAGTGAGCATTGCTGTGGTGCTGAGTATGTCTCCGGACACCGAAGGGCGAAGCTTAGGGACAGGTTGAATTTTCGGTTTTGTTTCCAGTCCCATGTGCAGTGGAGGGCAATGCAACAGAATGGATTGCGCGCTATGTGACAGGTAGACAGATATGTTGACGATGGCGCTAGCTTATGGTATTTTAAGTGAGCACGTGTGCCTGCCTCTACGTAGCTGCATGTTTGTGCTTCTCAGTAGCAGGCGTCGGCTCCCAGACTTTGGAAGAAAGCCACGCTGTGTAATTAAGGCAGCGTTGTCCCTGTGCTTAATTACGCACCGTGCCGTGAAGGTGCATGGGGATGGAAGTACACCTCCACGCATTCGTAACCTCGGAATTGGACGGAGGTCCGTGGTCAGCGTCCCCTCCCCGACCGGCATTTAAGGGGCAGGAGGTTGGGTGGTCTTCAGGGCGGGTCTGGACGCTGTAGAGAAGAATCACTTGAGTCTGCCTAGAAGCGAACCCCAATTCTTCAGTCATGCAGCCTGTGTGACTTAAGAAGATTTGTCAAATGAACTTGGATCACTTCTGTACTGTTGAGCTGCGGCGCTTTGGCTTGCCGTCAGCATAACTTGCGGTTCCTTGAACTTCCGCCCCCGTAACGAATGCCCATTTAGTTCTTGAGTACAGCAAACACTGGAAGTTTCGCTTCCCACATGTACCGTCTGCTTCGACATTTTACCCACAGAATGTGATGTGCTTCTTGCAGTAAATTGCGATTCGCTCTTTTACGCCCGGTTAACTGGCTGGCACTTGTAATGTAGACTCAGTTTGTTTTCTGAGAGGTATAAACGCAATTATTGAACAGTATTTAAATGAACCGTGTGTTTGTGAAAGAGTTCAGTTATTTCCCGCGAAAGACTGCTGCAGTCCGGTGGTGACATTGGCTTGCAACCCGAAACGTCGATTAGAAGCGACATGCCTACAGATGCGAACACAGCGCTGCATTCCTGTTTCTGAGAAGGCATAGTTCGATCACAGTTGCAGGCATAGTGTTCCGGGTAGGCTGGGCAACATCACTGTGATAATNTGTGCGCACTGACTCCATGTTGAGAAGCGGATCGTGGCTCCACTGCGCATGACCCCCCCCCCTTTGTGTTGTGTTGGTGTACCCATGCCTTGAAGGCTTGTGGGGAATGGAGGTAACAGCTCCACATATTATTAACCTAAGCACTAGATGGAAGTCAGTTTTACGCTCCGGCTGCCTTTGTCCCTGGGAAGGAGAGAGTGACTCCCAGAGAGAAGAGAAATCTGCGGGCCCAGCCCTGTTCCACCCCACCCCCCCGACTCTTCCGTCCAGCCCGACACTATTGCAACTGAGCTGTCCCCGGGTCCCAGATGTGTTTGGTAATGTCGATATTAGCCCATCACGGTGCAGCTCCAACACTGGGTTCGTGGGTTCGAATCCCCTCTGCGCCTGGGTGTTAACGTGGCTAACCTTTGTCTAGAGGGTCCTTCCAAAATGCTTGTGATCAAATTTACGAAACCCTGGAAGACGGGAGTCCTTGAACGACATGTGTCTGTCCTGTTATAGACTTTTTTTTTTTTTTTTGCTTTCTTGGGGATGGGGTGAGGCTGAGTCCTTGGTACGTCGCCCAGTAACTGCCCTATTGTACCAGCCCCGGATGTTAGATGATAAGCTTGGAGCAGTCGGTGGAATGAGAATTGGCAGGGTAAACCGAAGGACTCGGAGAAAATTTCCCCAGCGCCACTTTGTCCGCCACAAATCCTACATGGTCTGATCTGAGATCGAACCGAGGCCGGAACTAACCAGGTCAGTGCAGTGCGCATCGTGTGAGGTGGGAACTTATTCGGATGAAGTTCATGCTTCAGAGAGTCGAGACAGGTGCTGTAGCAGTCTGTTACGGCACCCGGGCATCGCCCCATTCCGAACTTGGCGGGAACTGTCCACAGAGCGAACATCTTATTGAGCTACTGTATCCTAGGGACGCTTTGTTGAGCGCTTGCGCAGCGTAAGAGTTTCGACTCACCTAGCATGGGCACGTGGCTTCGATTTCCGGTACTCCACAGGGTCTAGACCGGCTCTGGGGCGAACCCAGCTTCATATCTAATGGACACTGGGGCGCTTACCCCAGGGGTAAAGCGGCCGGCGCTTGAATATGACCTCTCACTATCTAGTGCCAAGTGAACCCGTATGCACACTCCCCCATACGTCTTCATGGAGTCGTGCGTAATTAATTAAGAAGACGGACAACATTTTTATTTCCCTTACCATGTGCGCCGCGGGGGACCTCGTCACTCGATTTTTTTGGAAAAATAAAAAATTTAAAAAATGAACATACATACGGACACGAAAAGTTAAGAGGATCTAAAAGAACTTTCTGTCCTGAATGTCCCAAGACGTCCGGAAGTTCGCGATTTGCACAGCTTGACACAGGTTTTAGGTGATCAGAACTGAGGAGATGGGCGGCACGTACGTGCCCTTGCCGGGAACCAAACTGGTTCATGGAAACAGAGTTTTGTTTGCATGCTTTGTGCTGAATGTAAAACCGTTAGGTTCTTGGGGTGGGGTGGGGCTTAGTCCACTTCGTATGTCGGCCACTGCTTGGTCTATTTTTCCAACCCCGGAAGATAGATGACGATGAGTGAGTGTAGAGGAGTGGGTGGAATGAGAATTGGCAGGGGAAATCGAAGTACTAACCTAACCTGCGCCAATACCATATTGTCCACGACCTGACCTGGGGTCGAACCCTGACAGCTGCTGCGTGAAGCCGGCAACAAACCGCCTGAGCAAAACGGTAAATGTGGCCACAGAAATGTTGCTGCCTTTTAAACGCGGTCCTGGGAAAAGTTTGCTGGAGTGCGGTTAATTGACTCGTGATGTGAAACGGAGGCGGTGTGCAGATGTCTTCGTCAGAATTAGCTCTGTTCTTCCGTCAAAGACGGGTAAATCTCTTCTGTTTGGAGACGTATTTGTAGTCTCCACTGTAACTCTTTGAAGTCTGGAACTCAGCAAAATGCGACCACTTAAAATGGATTCCTACTTCACTACAAACACACAGCGTCTACATTACAAAGAATTTTAATTACTTAATTATATTTAGGGAAACAGTCGCTGTTTATTGTGAGAATCACACGAAACAAAAATACACTGCGTGGACAAAATGCTGCTTTTTAATATTATAGAAATTGGTGTGTATATATATGGTTAAAACTTCTGTTAACCTCCAGTGGCGTGCCGGTTCTGACTTGTATTCCGGAGGTATCGGTTCGAATCTCTGCTGGGACGACGCCAATCCTGACAGATTTCTCAGTCTTAGGAACTCTGGTATAGTACGAGGGAGAGTCAGTAAGTAGGTCACAAATAGATATGAAACGTAAAACGTGATATTCGAACCTGGGGGAAAAAAAATGTATTTCTGGACATATTCTCCACCAACAGTGATACACCTGTCCCATCGCTTTACCACAGCATAGAAGTCTTTTGGCTGTTGTCTCAGCCACTTCCGCACCTCCGTTTCGATCTCTTCGTCATCAGCGAAACGTTTGGCAGCGAGTTTGAACCGCTTTCCGTGATAAACACTTCCCACAGTAAACATTTCTTTATGAATATCCTTTGCAGTGAGTCATTGTGCCCACAAAAAACGCACAACAGAACTCTGCTCTTAGGTAGTACACTCCTCAAGCATGGTCGCCATTTCGACTACTGAAACCAGCATCTGAACATGCGCATGCGTGTCTACTACCTAGTGATACACATAGGAAACCTGTTACGTCCATTGCAGCTTTTCGCGTCCATTTGTGACCTATTTACTGATTCAGCGCCACGCACGTCAAAATAGGCCGTGCCCTTTTCCTACCACGTCCTTTCCAATGCATTATTTACTGTCCTACTGTTGGGCACTGTACGTATTCTGTGAAGGTCTGTTTGCCCATTGTTAGCACAGTTTGGGCGGTGATTTCTCTTGTATGAAGAAATACATTTGAAGCCAGTTTCCGCCACCAACACTTAACGCATCTTTCAAGATCATTGTTCGACAACCTGTACATTCTGCAGTCTAATTCTTCATCACAACTGAAACGCAACATCGGGCATATTGCCAGTGGAGTCCTGCCACCCACTCCGTTTGCAGTGTGATGCACATGTCCCCTCCCGTCGGTTACTCTCAGTCGCAAATTACGTTGCATTTCAGAACTGGCGGCATTTCTTTTTAGCTGGAGGTGGAATCATCTAGCCCCTCGGCCTCCTGGACGCTGTTGAGTGTCCACAGTAGCTTCCGCGTCATCTTCAAAATAGCGGCTCTCTGCCCCCGGTGTGACGGCAGTCTGCATGACATGCAAAAATACATCGCTCAGGACCAACGAACGCTGCAGTTCATGAATTGAATACTGGCTTGGCAGCCACTCGTGTTTGCTTTCGTCGTCCTGCAACCTTTGAAAATAGCACCCGATCTAACAAGTCCAGAATCTTACTTCAGAGCCTGAGCTCCCAAGCGATTACTCTGTGTGCTTGGTAAAATTAGCGTGTTGAATGCAGCCACGCACGTAAATTAAAACAAACAAAAATATGTACCAACCTTAGCCATATCAACTGAAGTGCAACATTTGCTGCCCACACTTTATGATTCACTCGATCCCATGTTTCCTTATGCAGTAAAGTAGGTAAGGTAAAGTTAAGTTGCTTGTCCCTGTGCTTAATTAATTAAGCACTGTGCCATGAAGATATCTGGGGGAGTGGAGGTATAGCTCCACCGTTCTTGACCTCTGCACTAGATGGAAGTGAATGATCAGCTTCAGGCTCCTACCGCTTTACCACAGGGGAAATCGCGCTTGGTACCCATTGGTTAGGAGCTTAGGTGGGCTCCAGAGTTGGTCTGGGCGGTTTGGAGAAGAAAGAGAGAATCTTGCCATGCCGGGAATCGAACCCCGATCGTCCAGGCCCATAGCCCGTCACAGTACCGACTGAGCTATCCCGACCCCTGTATTAGGGCAGTATGGTTAGATTTGCGCTGTCATGACTCAAGAGCGTAGGAAAATCATTTTTTAAGTACACCGGAATTAGATGAGTTTCATCCCCAATGTTTTGTACGTATTCCTCACGACCACTGGAACTTTTCTCCTTCGTAGACAGTCAGATGTGTGTCTCCTGTTGCTGTCCGGGTTTCATAGCAAGCCCGTCCATCGCTGGATGTAGCCTACTTCTTCCGCCACTTTTGCACTGAAGTTTCAGTAATGCTTGGATAAGAGCTATTGCGAGGAATGAAGCACAACAAGGAGTTACACTTGTTATTCCCGATTGCTATCTTTTGCTATAAATTGCATCTTCTGTTCCTTAGTGTATCCGCCATGTCCTAATTAGGTACGCTGTCCATTTATTTATCCTTCGGTTGTTGACGTGTGTGTGTAAGTTTTAGAAGTTATTGCTAAAAAGTAAAATTATGCAGCCACTTTAGTTCTTCAGATCAAAGATTCGTGTAAGTAATCTATTAAAATTTATTTCGTACCTCACAGAAAACAGAATTTCGTCTCATAATTGCAAGGACATGTCGAGTGAGGTCCGTCATAATGTGAGAGAGACTCAATAGAGAGATCCCAAATGGAAGTAAAACATAAAACATGCGATACTCGAACTCGGAAAAACATTTATTTCTCGACATATCCTCACCAACACCGATACACTTGTCCCGTCGCTTTGCCAGTGCGTAGAAACCGCAGCACAGAAGTCTTTTGGCTGTTGCCTCAGCCACTTCCTCACCGGTCGGACATCACCTGCGGCTTTCGGACGTCCTTGAGAGGGACCCGCGCCATAGCTCAAGCGTTTAGTCGATGGCTTCCCACCGCGGCGTCCCGGGTTCGATCCCGGGTCTGGTCAAGTGGGATTTGTGGCGGACAAAATGGCGCTGGGGCAGGCTTTCCCCGAGTACTTTCGGTTTCCCCTGTCAATCTTCATTCCACCAATTGCTCCACAATCACCCTCACCTATCATCTGTGGCTGGTACAATAGGCCAGAAGCGGTCGCAGTACAAGGGACTTAGTCCCACCCCACTAACATTAAAAAATCCTTGAGAGAATTTCTCGACCAAATTGTCTCACCGTAAACAAACATTTCTTTATGGATATACTTTGCATCGAATCCTTTTGCCCGCAAAAAAAAAAAATATAATCCAACAACTCCACTCTTAGGTGTGATACTTCTCAAGAACTGTCATCATTTTGAGTACTGAAACCAGCCTCACAACATGCATATGCGTGTCTGCTACCTAGACTATGCATAAGCTGGCCTGGTCTGGTACCTAGTAATGCGTTTTACTTCCATTCGTGGCCTGTTTGCTGACATAATAAGTATATTAAAATTCAGTTTCTACCTCACAGAGAACACTATCTCCGCTACATAGTACAGTCGGTGGACGGGAAGTACGTGTAAAAATACATTAAAATTCGGTGTCTGTCACAGAAAACACCTCGTATCAATTGCAGAGATCATTCGGTTGACTCATCAAAATAATATGTACACACCTAGTCGTACCAACATTATATCTCCATTACAAACACCAATCGATTGATCTGTCGGGATCCATTTAGATATGGGGCGGCATCCTCTTCGGCGAGAGGACGGGGCGTGGCTGCTGCTTGTCACTCTCCTTGCACTTGGGGTGACTTGAGCGGGCACTCACTCACTCACTGGCCCTCTCCTACACACACACACACACACACACACAAGGGGAAGAGCGAGATAGAGATTTATCTAAATAAAATATGCAGTTTCAGTTCCTACCTCACAGAAAACACTGCTTTCGCATTAAAGACCAGTCAGTTGAAAGTGTTTCGGGGAAACAGGGCGTGCCATAGCTCAGGCGGTTAGTCGGCAGGCCGGGTTCAATTCTGTGTCCATGTAGGATGTGTGGTGGACAGAGTGACACTGGGGCTGGTTTTCTGCGAGTACTTCGGTTTCCCCTGCCAATTCTCTCATTCCGTCAACTGCTCCACACTCATCTATCTGGGACAGTAGGTCAATAGTGGCCGACGTTCAAGTGGACTCATTCTCAGTCAAACCCACGAAATAAAGAATTGTGTGTTGGCACAACCGTACGTGAGCATTAGGCCCCTACAGCCAGTTGCTGTGATGGTCTGTCCATACTCATTTTGGCCTGCAGTCTCTCTATGTCGGGACATAGGAGCACATTCGCGTTGCCCTTAACTTTTTCGTGTGGCCTGTCTTTCTGTCGGTGCCTTTCTTGAAATCTGGTACCCTGTTTGCGAAATGCATTAAAGCATGTGGTGCGTATAGTTACCGCTCTGCTTTAAAAAGATAACATGTCACTTGAAGTTAACAAGATTGCCATTTAGAATTAGTCCAGTGGAGATCCGATAGGAGACGATGTTTATTTTGATTGATGAACACGCCAGCCCAGAATCGCAGTGCCAGTTCCAATTAGCCGCCTTCACGCAACGAGTATGTTAATTGTCAAATGAATAAGCCAGGGCTGGCCAGATTGGCGTTCATCTCAATTCTGATGGAGCAGGCAGGTAATGAGCCTCTTGTTTCCTGGCATTTATGAAGGACCCGATACACGCGCATGTATACAAACCGAGACCTTCAGGAGGTGAACAGGAAGTTTGTGGCCTCTTACGGAGCCCCCAGTTACGTCACGTGTTCACAAGAACTTAGCACAGGTTCCTGTCCTAAGCCAAACGAATTCACCCTCTTTGACCTGTTCTGTCGTTAGTTTTGAGGAAGACTGTAGATTCTGCTTCTTCATACTCGTGTTGCTGTTATCCCCTAGTCCGTATTCTTCCCCCGGGAAGAGAACAGCTGTTGCTTTCGGACCTTACAACAAATTTTTCTTACACGACATTAACCGGTAGTCTTTGGAATGGAGACGTAGTGTTCTTTCTGTGACGTAGAAATTTAAATTTCGAATATTCTGTAGATGGACTTCATGGTTCGAAAGGTGAAGTCCGTAGCAGTGGGGTTAAATCTGCCCCGGGTGTGTGTGTGTGTGTGTGTATATATATATATATATTCGGCAGAGGTGGAGGTTGCAGGCAGGCATGTTTTCTCCGCCCCCCACTACCCACTCCTGGAGTTTAGATAAAAGATCCACATCAAAACGAGGGAAATACTTGTATAACAAATGTTACTACATAAAAAAGATTGTGTGTACTGTAGGGTGATCGGTGAATATAGTATAAAAGGGCCGAAACCTATAGGCAGGGTTTGTGCCCCCACCCAAAGAAAATAGCGTGGCGGGCCTCATGTAGCGCACATTTCCACAAGACACTCCGGGTTGCAGGAATTCACGGTAAAGGCTCAATTGACAACTTTCGTTTGAAGCCGATTCTCGTGTGTAGGAATTTCAGTTCTCTTGTAGTGACTAATGTCGCTTGTAGTTGCAGTGTGGAGAAACTTCCTGGCCCATTGTAAGTAGCAGTACAAGGCTGAAGCTGCCGGGGTGGATGTCTCACCCCAAGCAACACCAACTTACCCCTGTATATTTCAGTCCTGAAAATCGAAGCAGTATGTACCTCCGAAACGTCCTCAACACGACCCACATCCAAAATGCGCAAGAAAAGAATCGACGCCAATACAGCCACCGTGAGAGCGACATATTTTTTTCTTCCTTGAAGACGGAGGCAGCAGGTTCCACCGGAACGTTCGTAACGTTCTACCAGACTACACGGTGTCATGTCAGGAGACAGTATCATTATTAACGGAGGTAACGGGTCCAATCAACCTGTGGGATAACTCATATATAATCCGTTGAAAGTTATCCAACGTTTCGGAGGAGCATGTCGCATCCATCTTCAGGGTCAAAAACGAGCCAAGCAAGAAATTAGCATGAAGCAGGTGACAAGCTTGTACCAGTTCTAGTAGGAAAATCTCAATAGACGTAGATGGGAGGATAATATGAAAATGGATCTTAAAGAGGTGTGACATTTCTCTATTTGCTGAGCAACTATTAGCTTGGTAAGAGGTTTTCACGGCGGTGACTATGAAGAATGCCTTCTTCTGGGATCGGCGCCGTGTAGATATTGTGTAAACCGACGTTTCGGAGGAACGCACCGCCTCCCTCTTCAAGATATA
>NW_019727443.1:521003-590876 GCF_002891405.2 Cryptotermes secundus
GGTTGGCATAAGGGTAACGCTGGAGACTCGTGTCCGGGAGGTGCTTTGGTTAGAATCTCTGTGAGGACACCGGCTGTTCCTATTGAAGTTTTTTGTGTGTGTTCTTTTATCAGGTCCTCCAAGCAAATGCTGGGATATTACGTCGGTTATGTGACGACATCTTCCTTCAAGATCCTTTCCAATTCATCATCGTGTCCTGTTATTCGAAGCCGTGATATTATAAAATAAACCGTTGAAGTCCCATTAGAACATCGGCTCAAATAGCCAGCCCCTCGGGAGAGTGAGTCACGGCTAACGTGAGCAGGGCCGTGTTTACCTTAGCAGCTGTAAGGCCGATAGGGTTGAACTCTCGTACTGCATGAAGTCACCGTGGCACTTCCATATTGTAATGCTGAACTGCTGCTGCGTTTTTATGGCCTTTTATGGAATGGTCGTGCCTGCTGATAAGACTGCTTGACTCATCGGGCGCCTGGCGTGAGTCCTGCAGCTGGCTGCTTGCTTATCCTACTTACGGATTGGTACACCATGTCGCCCAACGTAACGTAATCGTAGTTCGAGGTTATGACAGTTGCACGACCCAATTTGCGTTAAGCTTCTTGAGAAGCTAATAGTTGCTCAGCTGTGTGAGAAAACTCACGCCTTTTATGGAAGCCGAAGGTTCAGTACCAAGTTCGTAAGAACCCTCTTTCACTTGAGCCAGATTAATCCAGTCAGCATCTTCATATCCAGTCTCCTTAACGCTCATTTTAATATTGTATTACCATCTACAGGAGCTGGGTAGCTCAGTCGGTACAGAGACTGGCCACGGGCTGGGCGACCGAGGGGTCTTAGTTCGAGTCCCGGTAGGGTTAAGAATTTTCTTCACGTCCGGACTGGCTCGTGGGTCCATCCAGCCTATCCAATGAGTACCGGAGGTAAAGCGGCCGGGGCGTGAAGCTGACCACCCACCTCCATCTAGTGCCGAGGTCAAGAAAATGTGGAGGTATACTTCCACCCCCCCCCCCCCCCGTACGCCTTCATGGCGTAGTGCTTAATTGTTTAAGCACAGGTACAACCTTACGTTACGGTTACCATCTGCGTCTGAGTTGAAGATGTCTGCTGCAGGTTTTAGAACAAATTTTGCACCTGTTTGTGATATGTTCAGTACGTACTGCATGTCCATCCTATATCGTCCTTGGTTTGACCATACTAACCTCAGTCGGAAGAGTACTTGTAATGCGGTTTTCTCGCCACACTCCTGTTACATGGTGTCCCTTGGATTTTCCCCTGAAACAGCGTCAGTCTGCTCTGCCCTGCTGACGAGAGATGCGCGTTGGATACCCGTGCAAAGTCACTGATCGTGCTGACGCGAAGTTCCTTTCGTGAGCAGATGTTTCATATAGGGTTTTAGGTTAGGAAGAGTTACATCGTCTGGGATATAAGGCCGTGTAGTCTGTTGAAAATTAGCCAGCATTGCAGATGAACATCGCTTCCATCTTCAGGGTCGGAGAATAAGCCAAGCAAGAAACCAGTATGATGCAGGTAGCACGCAATGCAGAAAAAATACACGGTGTCAGCCCGAGAACCAGTCTTCCAGAATACGGTATATATTGGAGTATTTACATCACGAAAATTCGCAGGTGGTCGTTTCTAGTACAGAAATGCTGATGTCAGATGGTCGAAACCCTTTAGAGCACCTCCTAGAAACAGTTGTGTAATGCCGTGTAGTCTGGCAGACTTTCTTTCCACCCGACTCGACGACTCCAAAACATCGTGACTTGTAGCGATACCAACTGTTGTGTGGGACAGACCCGCGTTACAGTCACCACTCACTTTCAGCAGACTGAAGATAAACGAGGAACTGATATCTTGTTTTCTTCCACATTCTGAAAGTCTGTATACATTTTGTGCGTAAGATATTATGTATATGAATGGGCCACATTGGTTTTAGCTGGTTGTTAAGGCGATTTGTTGATAACGATGACCAGCCGGTAGAAAACACGAACCGTCTGGAGATTAAATCACATAGACAGTTGTGACACAGTGTCTGGTGGGGTCATGAGATTTGCGAAACAACGGGACACTTGCGTTTCTAATTCTGTTAGCTCATTCTTCCACGGGGGGGGGGGATACTCGCACTGCGTTGAAGTACACGCAGACGCCGCCCGCGGCACTNNNNCTCCTCCACCTTCGATTTTTGAAAAGAAAAAACTCGAAATTCGTGAAGAAGTTACTGTACCAAATAATGCCAACGCAGTCCGTGGCCCCGCCATCTTGTTTCGACATAGAGACCACAGCTCACGGACGGTCTGGAAGCGCGTGTTCTGGCTGTCGTGTGAGGCCTCTATGAAACAGTCCTGACCCCACTTGTGGAAGTGTTACACCGGCAAAAAATGGAAGGGGGTTAAAACAGTTGCCCCTGTGCTTAATTTAGCACTACGCCATGAAGGAGTATGGGGGAGTGGAGGTATGGATTCAGGTTTTCTTAACCTCTGCACTAGTTGAGGTGAGTGGTCAGCTTCACGCTCCGGCCGCTTTACGTCCCCGCTACCCGTTGGGAAGGAAGCTGGGAGACCCTCAGCACCGATCTCCACGTGAACAAGAGAAAATTTCTGACCCTGCCGGAGCTCGAACTACGGCCTCTCAGCCGTCCAGCCCGTAGGCAGTCTCTATACCGACTGCGCTATCCCGGCTCCAGCAAAGAAAAGGGGTGTTGTAAAAATGAAACGCTGCCTTTCATGGAACCTTAAGGTTCGTTACCGTGTTCACAGGAATCTGTGTTGAGCCAGATGAATCCATACCCCACCGAGTATGTTTCGGGCAGCGGGAACTAACTCTAGACAGGTATACGAGGGACCTGCACACCGTCCGCCCTGATTAAAGATTTCGTGGTCTTCCTCAGTCACGCCAGGAAAAGCCCCCGCGATATCGCTCTTCCGAATGCTTGCCAGTTCATCAGACCTGCGCACTGGGGGCCACACGCTTCTGTTTTAATGCCTGGTGTCTGCTACATGGCCTGCCCATTCCAGTGCCCTAAATTTGAGCATGCTAGGCAGCTTGTCATTTCCTTTAGGAGCGGCTTCCTATCTGGCTGCAGGCCGACGTAATTTCCGCTGATTAGGGGAGAGCGTTTCTTTAAAGGGAACCTGATGCAGCCGTTTGTTTATGCAAAGTGTTCGCACACGGAGAGGAAATCCGCTATCTTGTAAATGTTTGCTGAGGTTTGGCTCGAAATCTGCCAGATTGACGTCTCTCTTTTCGGGGACCCCTCCACTCCACTCCCCGAAGGAAATACAGGGTAATTCACTCGGAGAAGAACCAGAATACATGGCGATTCACCCGGAGAAGACCCCGAATACAGGGCGTTTCACGCGGAGAAGAACCAGAATACACGGCGAGTTACTCGGGGAAGACCCCGAATACAGGGTGTTTCACTCGGAGAAGACCCCAAATATAGGGTGTTTCATTTGTAGAAGCCCCAGTTCTGGGGAGTTGTACCAGCTGCCTGTGGGATACATGGGAACAGACCAGAGAGCCTCATCGGCGATAGGAAGGAGGACGAGAATAAGGGCGGCCCCACACCAACTGCGTCAAGACAAGCATCAGGACATNCAGAAGCCCCCGTTCAGGGGAGTTGTACCAGCTGCCTGTGGGATACATGGGAACAGACAGAGAGCCTCATCGGCGATAGGAAGGAGGACGAGAGTAAGGGCGGCCCCACACCAACTGCGTCAAGACAAGCATCAGGACATGAGACAAAATACACATCTTGCTTCATTCGTGATTCGTCAGCATCAAGACTCAGACCGGTGTGCGGCGGTTTTCATAAGCTCACTCATTTCAACTGTGCTGCTTTCTCTGCGTCATGTCGCAGACATCGTGTCTTGAAGCATACCGGTGTGCGGCCTACCTAAGAGATCACGCAGTAACATTTGCCGATGAAGCACTGTGCACTTTGTAAAACTGACGCGGAGCCTGCTTTGCCACAGCCGTGAACAGGGAGCCCAGTGTCGGCCTGTCTCCGGGGCACATGCGCCGAGGTTGTGCCCTCTCCAAGCAAATTGTTGCATGCCCTGTAATTACAAATTTCGGGCTCCCACCAACTGCATCATGCCGCTCCTTAATTGCTTAATTGGAAGTTTGCTTACCGATGCTGTAAGCATCTTAGAATGGGATGAATACATCGGGACTGGGGAGGAAGCGGCTGTCCTGGCCTCCCTCAGGGTAACCGGGTCAGACCGATACTCGAACCTAGCATCTTCTAGACAGTCGTACTGTTGCAGCACATTGCTCCGTTTCATGATCTTGCTCTCTTCAAAATACTGGGTGGTCGAGGCGGACTGGACATGTAGCACGGATGAGACGAAGGAAGTACTCAAACCTGGAAGCAACAGAACGCTTGGAAGACCCGGAGGTTAATGTTAACATGAACGTCAGGCGTGCACCTGTGGACTCGCTGTTGGGAGCACGGTGCTGAAAGGCTGGGCAACATAGGCCCTCGGTGCGCGTGTACGTAGAAGCACGCGTGAAAATCAGATATGGCTCTCGTTTACGTGTCTGGGAGTGACGCAGCAGGAACCACGTAAGGCACGAAGGAATGCCATTGTTTCTGTCGAGTTCAAACGTAAGGAATTTTGTTTTGTTAAACTCCATTCACGAACATGTTGAGCTGTGACGTCATAGGAATGCGGCGGCCACCGTGTACAAGTCGCAAGCAGAGCTGGAACGCGCGTTTGTTCACCGGTGCGCTTGTTGACGAAGTTTGTTTGTTACTTTCGCTGGTTTTGGGGATTGGGCTGGATTTTGATGTTCATTTGATTCCAGGCGGGGACCACGTGTAGACCGGCCGGGGTCACACCCAGCCTCATGACCACGATTTACCGCGAAGGGGGGGGGGATTAAAGTGACAGGGATTTGAATCTGACACGTTCATCCACCTTCGAAGTTATGAAATAGTGGAGCTGCACCTCATCTGCCCCATACGACTTAATGGCGGTGTACCTTTATTATGTAAAAAGAAAGTAAAGGTATCCCTGTAACAGGCCGTGGAGGCCCGTAGAGTTGTGAGACGTCGAGGCTCACACATTTCCTAGACTATCGGCTCATAGATAGCTGCAAGTTTGTCAGCCGTACGCGGCGGTCGCCCTTTACCCCCAAGAATATTCCTGGTACTCATTTCTGTTAGAGGCTGAGTGGCGCAGCTGGAAGGATTAGGTCAATTGAAAAAAATCCAATGACCTCACCGGGACTTGATCCCGCAACCTTCTGGCTTGTAGCATAGTGCCTCAACCAACTACGCTACCGCGTGCCCCCTGAAAATTGGTCTCCACTGTTAAAGGAGAATTGAGAAGAGGAGTAAAGTTGCCTGTTCCTGCGCATGCTTAGTAGTGCACGGCGCCATGAAGATGTATTGGGGAGTGGAGTATAGCTACACCATTCTTGACCTCGGCACTGGATGGACACATTGGAATAGGAGGCTGGGCGGGCACCTCAGTCGGCCTGAAGGCTGTGGAGAAGAGAATCGAACTCGATTCATCAAGTCAGTAGCCCGACTCTTAGAAGAGAGGACAGAGGAATGTTTTGGATCTGGGCGGAAGAAACTGGATAGCTGAGAAATTGACGAATTATGAGCTTTTATAAGCGCCTAGCACACCAGACTTTGTCAGCCCAAGGTAATCTCATTCGGGGCATATGGTCCGTCCGAAACGTCAGTAGGTTTCCAGCATACAAGAAGACCGGAATTGGGAACATTAGTGCGCAGGAACACAGGGAGGCCGATTGGCTGCGAGAAGCATAAGGATTCGTGTTCCTGCAACAACGCGACCAGAAGACGTTGCAGACGGATTGATGACTGTTCTTATGTTGTGTGATTGCTTCATGCATGTATACAAACACAAGCTTGCTCTTGCTCAACTGACATGTTCTGCTTTCGCGTACACGTGATCCCTCATCCATTACGCCTGGAAGCAAGGCGCCCCCCACGGCATTGTGATTACAGTTTAAACGGTGGCAGTGGTGTGTGGGGGGACGGTGAATGCTGCAGGCCAGGGATTTCCTCACCGTACAACCTGGTCTCGACCCTTCGCTCTAGTACCCTCAGATGTCACCTGCTAGCAAACTCAGGTTGTAGCCCGGGCTGGCCGTCACTCAAGCAGTTCATTGTTATTTAGTTTGTCAGTTTCCTCGTGGAATCTCGCATTAACGTAGACCCCTACCGTCCAGGGCCATCCTCAGCGAACTGAAGCGGTCTAAATCGCCCACGTGTTCGCATGTTTTCTCGTCTTTAAATTTCTCCTGTGTTCTATTATTGAAATGAAATTTCTTACTTGTTCCCCCTTCTCCGTGCTTTTATCCACGGCTCTGTCTCACTCTTACCCGTTTGGTAGGTACTGTTGTCATTCCACTTGTAGAACAGGCTGTGTTTCTCATTGAGGTTGCGCGCGCGCGCGTGCGTGGAATTGTATCGAAGCGCAATTATGCAATTATCTCTGCATAAATGACTCAAGTTGCGAGGAATGCGTACAGTGGTCGCAGCCAGTGGATGTTGAGATACAGTAAACTGTGCCTTAAACAATTTTTTTAGGATGCGTCAGCATCAGACAGTGACGTAGGTTGTTACGTCATCAGAGAGTTACGAAAATCTGTTTCCATGGTAGCGATGTGAACCAAAATCGCCATACCGGCGATCTGGCGAAATGCGCAAGACTGCCTTCCGTGAGATTCCCTGAAAATTGGTTTGGACAAGGTGCAGCATGGAATGACATGAGATGAAGTTGTCCCCGTGCTTAACTAATTAAGCACTACGCCATGAGGTGTATAGGGGAGTGGATGTTATAGATCCACATTTTCTTGACGTCGGCACTATTTGGAGGTGAGTGGTCAGCTTCACGCTTCTGCCACTTTACCCCCGGGAAGAGAGCCCCCAGTATCCATGGAATTATATCAGATGCAGTAATGTGTTTCCTGTGAGGTACGAGCTATAATTTTTAGATATTATGCAGAAATAATTCAGTCTTTAAAGAATTAAACAGGAGCGCTTCCTACTCTCTCATTCCACGCTGTAGCTGTTCACAGCGTCATACAAAATGAAATGATCCACAGAAATGCACGCGCCAAAGTCACCACCGGCGGTATAAAGAACGTACTGTAAACTGTTTTCTCTTTTCATCGAGTGATTTGCATGATTACCACATTTACGAGAGCCGGTATAGCGACGGGGTACGGGACTGGACGGCCGAGGATTTGGAGTTCGAGTCTTGGCATTGGCAAATAATTTTTCTATTCTCCATACCGTTGCTCTGGGACCAACCCAGCCTCCTGTGCAGATGGGTACCGGGGAGTAAAGCCGCTGGAGCGTGATGCTCACCACTCAGTGTAATTAAGGCCGCGGATAACTTTACCTTTACCTTACATTACGCGTCGTGCTTTCTGTTGGGCGTATGTAGCACGTATTTGCCCTTGAATCTCTTACAATGGTTTCTGACCATAAGAGTTGTATTGGACAAGGCCGTGTCCCGTTTTAGCAACGTAAACTGTGTATTGCCCGCGGTGGGGAGCCTCTCGTCCCGAACGTTCAAGGAAAGCTGCATTCACGAAGCTACCCGCTGTATTACCTCAGAGCACTTCTTTGCATGCATATTCCATGATGTTTACTCTGCTTAGCAGTTCATCACAAACATCTGCCCCGTCGGCGCCTTTGGGGGGGGGGGAGCGAGAAGCCCACGAACTTGCTTACAGGCTGGGTTTGTGCCGCTTGAGGCTGTTTTTACGTAAAGATATCATCTCAGTGTACATTCCTTATTTTGGAAAAAATGAAAGTAGGCTTAGGAGGTCACCCCTCAACTTTTGAATCGAACCAGTCGTTATGAAACTTGGAATGTATATCATAGCATCTGAAACCATCTCAGCGGTGTGCTTCATAAATCCCTCCTGCCTGAAAGCGTTTGCCATTGTGGCAGTTCGCTTAATGGGGGCTGGAGTCCAACTGGGTCCACTCGGTACGGCGGCCACTGACTGGCCTATTGTACCTGCCCCGGGTGATTATGATGATGGAGAATTTGGTGGGATGAAGATTGGCAGGGGAAACCGAAGTACTCGGAGAAAAACTGCCCCAACGCCACTTTTTCCACCAGAGATCCCACTTGACCAGAGCTCGGGATCGAACCCGGGCCGTCGCGATGGGAAGCCAGCGACTAGCCGCTTGAGCTATGGCGCGGCCTGTATAGCAGTTCCTCCAGTGACTAATAACAACATGGTTTAACGCTGCAGGAGATCGAACTGTTCACATTCTTTTACTTTACATATGTTAGTAGTTACTATAGGATTCTGACGATGGTGTATAATACACTGATATGTTGGGATTTTGGACTTCATCCATCGTCCTGGTTTTTAAGATAACAAATAAAAACACGACGTTTCGGAAACTGGATCTGTTTCCGTCCTCAGGTGAAGGAAAAACCTACTCAGTTGGGTCCCTTAGAAAGAGCTAGTGGAGGCTAGCTCTTTCTAAGGGACCCAACTGAATAGGTTTTTCCTTCACCTGAGGACGGAAACAGATCCAGTTTCCGAAACGTCGTGTTTTTATTTGTTATCTTAAAAACCAGGACGATGGATGAAGTCCAAAATCCCAACATATCAGTTTACATATGTTATTTTCCGAAAATTTAGAGATTTCTATGCCCAAACCAATTTGACTGAAATGTTTTAAACCTTTAAAACGATTGTAAGATAAACAGATACGATTGTCATATTTTGTTGGCTCATACGAATTTTAAACGATTTCTCTACGAAATGTTGCAGAAGTGCGCCTGTCAGCTTCGCCATGCCAGTCTTGGGCAGATTTTCGTCAGTTTCGGGAGTTCTACCAAAATATGTCGGTACGTGTAGATTTTAGTTAAAATCTGACAGAAAATAACTGACGATACTTTCAGATGAAAGTGCACCTCGACTTAAGTCGCCGAAAACAATTTATCGGAGCGAAGTGTTTCGGAGAAAAAAGACGATGCACACGTCGTTACGTACAGTACGCTTGTTACGTAAGTTTTACGGGTTTCGGGATGATTAAAAATAAATCTAACCCACTGGAGGCGTTACCGCGTGTCTGCAGTTCTTGACGTGTTTATCTAATCGGCGTTACGTGTGCGCAGAGCATTTTTCTCTTGTCTACATAATGTGACATCCTAATGAGAGTCGAGAAGACACGTCCAGACACTACTTCTGTCATTTGACTTATCGAATACTCTTCAGCGAGTCTTCGTCTCCGTCATGCCAGATAATGGCAGGGACGCCCCGAGCTTTCACTCTTCGCCGATGTTTTATTCCTCTTATTCTTCGTTGTGTAGAACTGGATTGGGTGGGGGACCTGAAGGAGAGAAGCCATTCGGAAGATCAGGATGCAGATGGGAGGATATATTAGAAAGGATCTTGTAGTTAAGTAGGTTGAGAGCGTGAAATGCATTAGTCTGGCCAAGGACGCGGGTTTAGTGAGGGACTTTCCTGAAAACGGTGATGGACCTTTGGGTTCGGTGAGGAATGTTGTGAAACACTGAGCAACTGTTAATTTCTCAAGGAGGAGCTGGTTAATGCTGATGTGGTCACCAGCGGTTCGGAGCTTGTCGTATTTTCCGTGTCAGGTTTGAGGTTTTCTGCGTTAGTCTGATAGGTGGTTTCGGAAGTACCTGTTGTCTCCCATCCTCAGGGTAAAAATGAATCAGGTTGAAGCAAGAGAGAGAGGTTCCTCCATCATGATCATACCGTCACCTACCGGACTGCACAAGATCCTAATCGAAACAGTTCATGGCCGCTGCAACGAAACGTACAATGAGCGAGCGTGACGATTAGGCCTTCCTGTCCAGACGTTTGCGCGGTGTTGAGCCCAGCGCCGCTCCTACAAACTTGTATCACGGTCATTCGTGGGTTTGAAGTTCTCATGGCGGTGAAGAACGTGCTGCTTCCACGCTCAGAGTTGAAAGGTAAGCAGTAAGGCGGCAAAGCTCCGATTGGCTCACTCTTCGACCCTGTGGATGAGGGCGGTACATTTCTCCGAAACGCCATCGGTGGACACGGCGTTAGATTCCGGAAGATGGCAGACATATTGGTTGAATTTTGCTGCCTCTTGTACGAAGTGGACGCTTCCGGTGTGTGTGACAGTGTTGTGTTTGCTCTGTCTGGCCCCACGCCCGTAAGAATGACTTGTGGGGCTTTCCCCACGTCTCGCACCTGTTGAACTGAGCCCCGCGCAGGAGCTGACGTCACGAAACGGAGAAGGATGATTAGATAGGAGTAATTTCCGGAACTACTTTTCACTGCTGTTCCCATCCTGTTGCTTCTGCTTCGGCCTTTGTCTGCATGGAAATGACGGCCTGATGGAGGGGGGGGGGTAGGCAGGTGGTGCCACATCCACACCCCCGTTTCCTCGCGAGGCGGAAGAGCTGGGCGGGCGGTGTCTTCCCTTCTGCAGGAGCACGTTACACGTACATCTGGTTTCGGTGATTTCCTTACACGATGTATGAACGCCAAAGTTACGAATCACCCAGTAAGTCTATATTAATATAAAATTTGAGGTTTTAACGTTGGCGATGGCTGTGGGTTGCCGCTGCACCAACCTTCTTCAGTATGAGTTGAACTCACAGCTGTGAAGAAGGTACGACCCAAACCCAAGTATCGTGTTTCAAATGTTATTTCGACGAGGTTTCATATTGTCACGTAACACAGCGTGACACTGTAGACGGGGTTTTCAGTGGTAGTTCACAGCGTGACTGACTGTAGACGGGGTTTTCAGTGGTAGTTGGATTTATTGCACTCTTTCGCAGGATTGCATTTTACCCACACACTAGTGTCCAGAGTGACGTCTTCAGTAGCGGCTTCAAACGACGGACGTTCTCCTGGGTCTGGGCTCACGAACTGACCTCGTGCATCAACTTCCAACGGCAACGGCTCACAAGAGCTGAACCGCAGCGGTCTTCTAACTCATTCACTCAGCATCAACTCCACCAATTGTCCTCTTACTGCACGGACGGCGTAGAGAACACCTTT
Source organism: Cryptotermes secundus (assembly GCF_002891405.2). Lineage (NCBI taxonomy): Eukaryota > Metazoa > Arthropoda > Insecta > Blattodea > Kalotermitidae > Cryptotermes > Cryptotermes secundus. The sequence continues at coordinate 532,017 of NW_019727443.1, forward strand.
CAGTGTCATTGTTGTATGCCATTGTTGGCGTGGAAACATACTTAGCAACGGCTGTTGTATATTTACTTATTCCGCGGTCGTTGCCTAGCATCGGGTCTGCGTGCCACAGTTTGGTATCTCCTCAGCCTTCCCTGAAACATGGTAGTGTCTTGTAGTGCTGACACTAAGCTGCATTGTGACTTGTGTGCAGTGTGGGCTCGTGGTTACTGTGTATTCGGAAGGGCCAGTGACCCGCACTCTCCCTCCACACGGGCTTGCTTTTGTTGGTTTTCCTGACTTTACGGAAAGATGGCTTACAAGTGCCATGTTGCTCATGCGCGCGCAGCCCTTACGAAAGGGACACCCAGGCTAGTGAACACTGACTGGAGTCACGTTGCCAAAATACGAGTAGCACAGCGGTGGCAGTTGTATTGAGCCCTTGAAGCCAACCGGTTACCTACCTACTTTTAACATTCCGTGTGTAACTAATTAAGCACTCCGCCGAGAAGGCGTATGTGGAAGTGGATATATACATCCACATTTTCTTGACCTCGGCACTAGTTGGAAATGAGTGGTCAGCTTCGCGCCCCGGCCGCTTTATTCCCGGGAAAGAGTCCCTGGTATCCATTGGATAGGATCTTGGGTGAACCCCCGAGCCAGTCTGGACGACTTGGAGAAGAGAAAATTATTGCCCACACCGGCACTCGAACTCCGACCCCTGGGTCGTCCAGCTCGTAGCCAGTCGCTATACCGACTGAGCTATCCCGGCTCACATGTAACATATGGACGACACAGTGTATTTGTATGCATTTCATAAGATTCGATTGGTTCCCGAAGCAGCGTTAATCGGTTGGTGTGACGCCGTGTTTTTTGCGAGGTATGGTTGAGCGTGGGTCTCCTGATTGATTGCCTTTCTCAGAGCGTAAAACCGATTAACACTACATGTGATGTTGCTTAGGTGTACGTGGCTGCGATGTATCTCTGTGTAGCCCTTCGCGCCGCGAAAGCTGGCAACTGATTGTCTCTGTGGTCTATTCAGGTGCAAGGCCGGCGATGGCCAGTCACTAAGAAAATTCCCCGCAACACACATTCAGTGACAGGCTCCACAGTGTGCGTGTAGAGTCGGGGTTCGTTTCCTGGCCGGGGTAAAAGATTTTCCTCTTCGTCACAGCGCCCGGACAGACCCTGGGGCCAGCCCACCCAGGTCCTCTTATCCCTGACTATTTTGGCCTATATAGGGCCTAGGTGAAGGTAAAAAGGTAAATCCCTGTGACAGACCGTGAAGGCCAGTACGGTTGTGAGACGTCGAGGCTCACACATTTTCTAGACAGTCGGCTCACAGGTGGCGGTGAGGTTGTCAGCCTTACGCGCCAGGCTATCCCTGTAACAGGCCGTGGAGGCCCATAGGGTTGTGAGACGTCGAGGCTCACACATTTTCTAGACAGTCGGCTCACAGATGGCGGTGAGGTTGTCAGCCTTACGCGCCAGGCTATCCCTGTAACAGGCCGTGGAGGCCCATAGGGTTGTGAGACGTCGAGGCTCACACATTTTCTAGACAGTCGGCTCACAGATGGCGGTGAGGTTGTCAGCCTTACGCGCCAGGCTATCCCTGTAACAGGCCGTGGAGGCCCATAGGGTTGTGAGACGTCGAGGCTCACACATTTTCTAGACAGTCGGCTCACAGATGGCGGTGAGGTTGTCAGCCTTACGCGCCAGGCTATCCCTGTAACAGGCCGTGGAGGCCCATAGGGTTGTGAGACGTCGAGGCTCACACATTTTCTAGACAGTCGGCTCACAGATGGCGGTGAGGTTGTCAGCCTTACGCGCCAGGCTATCCCTGTAACAGGCCGTGGAGGCCCATAGGGTTGTGAGACGTCGAGGCTCACACATTTTCTAGACAGTCGGCTCACAGATGGCGGTGAGGTTGTCAGCCTTACGCGCCAGGCTATCCCTGTAACATGCCGTGGAGGCCCATAGGGTTGTGATACGTCGAGGCTCCACATTTTCTAGACAGTCGGCTCACAGATGGCGGTGAGGTGTCAGCCTTACTGACTGGCTGCCCTTTAGCCCCAGGATGACTCCTGGTACTCATTTCTGTTAGAGGCTGACTGGACCCCAGGTTCATAAAGCGGCTGGGGGAATTAGGGTCAATTAAAAAATCATGTGATCTCATCGGGCTTCGATCCCGTGACCTTCCGGCTTGTAGCATAGTGCCCCAACCAACTGCTCTACCGATCAGTAGATTCTGTGAAGTACATGAGAAGCTGCGTGGGGAATCGAACCTGGGACGGCGTGTATGCTGAGTTGACATTCCGCAACGGTCAGTGTAGCGCCAGGTAGGCGTTGTTAGAAGCTATTGTTAGGTGACCGTGGAGGGCTCGCGTTAGAACCGGTGAGTGACCTTTATTACGTGGAAGGGAGGGGGGAACCTCAGGCTGTATCCGGGATTCTCAGCCGTCCTGACTCACAGTTATATTAGAAAGTGGGACTCCTTAGGCGGGGATCGGCCCATCACAGGCTTTTTGCTGCGTCTGAAAATACTTGAGATTAGACAGCCGCACGGAAGAAACGACATGGCCTTCCCATGTGCAGATCTTGGCTCCCCTCGTAAGTTGAGAATAAAATGTAATTAGTTTCTGATGACATAGTGATGTGTGTCACTTTTTGGTGATGACGCGCTGTTGTATATGGTGACACCGGGTATAGACTGTTGTATATGTTAATACTTGCGTGGTATATGAGGATACATAGTATGTAATGAACTGTTGCATAAGGTAATTGATATATGTTATATGGTATATTGTAATATGAGGAAGAGACTAGGGGTGTTTCTGATTGTACTTTTCAGAACGCAGAAAACTTAAGACCTCTTGGTTGGTCACTCAGCTAATCCAGAATTTCTCCGCATTTTATGGGACCAGAAGGTTCATTATCGTGTTCACAAGAGTCCTCCACTGGTCCCGATTTTCACTCATTTCTTTTCAGACCTACTTTATTTAATATTATCTTTTGATTTACGTTTAGGCTTTCCAAGTGATTTCTGGTTTTCCGAATAAAATTGTGTCCGCATGTCGTCCTTCCAGTGCGTACTGCATGCCCCACCAATCTCTCCTTTTAATGTCTGGTGAAGCGTGCAAATTATGAAGCTTCTTGGCATACAGTTTTCTTCAGTCTAGCACTGTAACGCACAGTCGTACCTCGGACGAGATTGCAACCCGCGACGCGTGCGGACCACGCTGACGCATGCGTCTTGTGATTCCAGTGTAGGGGCAGAGGAAATTGTTGTGTTGAACGTAATGGAGAGCTTGTGCGCATTTTCCTTCGGTTTGTCAGTATCTGATGGACGTTTGCAGAGGATGCTCACGGGAGCCTCAAACAGGCATTTGGCGCGTAGACTTTAACCTGACATAACGGTTGAGTTGCGAGGTCCCGGCTCCGTATCTCATTGCGGGTGCTGCCAATGCTCACATGTTTTTCTTGATTTTTTCACACTTCTAGGCGATGCCGTAAAATAGGCCACTACTGCTTCGTGTTCCTCGCAGCTGTGCCACGCGCATCCAGCTGTTCGTCGTTCCACTGTTTTGTGTCGATTGGAGAAACGCAAACGATGTAGATGCTTGTCAGTAAAGATATTTTTAGCCTTCACGCGAAATTATTAAATTTGAGGTGGACGTAACATTATTTTAAGGCCAAGAGGGATGATGAATTTGTTCTGGCCATAAAATGCAGTCCCGCATTCCCCGCTCCCAGCTAGCTCGAGTGCCTGGGGTGGTGCGCAGTGGCCGAACCGAGGCTGTGCGCCTTTCCTTTCGAACTAGCGTAGTTTCATGCATTCGACAATNTGCTGCTTCTGCAGCTCCTCAAGTGGCTGGCCATTCTCTTCGTCCTGGGGTGGTGCGCCTTTCCTTTCGAACTAGCGTAGTTTCATGCATTCGACAATAACAGAAAATGTACTTGTGACGTGATCAGTTCCGAACTCCAGTAACACACACAAGCCAGCAGTAATGACAGTAACACATCTAATTGATCTAACTGCAGTAGCCAGTGGAACCGACGGCACTGCTTCCCGACAGTTCCGTAGCGAAGTGACCGCCGTAAGGTAACAGTTCGTTTGAGAGCCCGCGGACTCTGCTTGGCGAGGGGCCATCAATGGGTGAACTGATTGAGGTAGTCGTGCTGGTTAAGAAGTGAGCTTCAGTACCACGGCTGGGCGGGCGGACGTGGGCACGCCGCGCTAGAATGGACGCTATTTTTAGGGGAGGACTGTTTAATAGCAAGGCCAAGGACTGCAGCCTGTCAAGTTTATATCGCGTCCACCCGGGCCGTTTGCGAAGATGAGGTTTTGTGTGATCACGCGGCAGCCTCTATTCGTTCCCTCGTTCACTCTGAAGATGTCTGTTGAGAGAGTGGCGTGCACGCATTTGAGGCGCATTGACTGCTTTTCGTGAATCATTGCATGGAAGTTGTGCTACTAGAGGTCACAGTCCCTGCAGTGTGGTGGGGGCGACACTTTTTTTTTTTTTTTGCCCTTGAACGAAGTATTCCGTGTTCTAGTGGTCAGACTTCTCGGCTATAGATCCAGAGGTCCGGGTTCCAGATTTTCTGAGAACTAGTGGGTCTGGACTGGGTCCACTCAGCCTCGTGAGGATAAATGAGGAGCTATTTCAAGGAAATAGCGGCTGCGGTCTAGAAAACCGAGATTAACTGCCGTGGGGATCCGTTGCGCTGACCACGTGACACCCTTTGTCCGCTAAAGTTGGCACTAACTTCGCCGACAAGCGGCGGTCGCTCGGTGGGTATAGTTCGCTTGCGGACTACAGCCCACGGAGTTAAACGAAGTATGGTGACGCCGTGTAATTTTGTACACACATTCTGGAGGAACCTGCTGTCTCCACCGTCAGCGTGGAGCTACACGTCAGATCCCAGAAGACAGTAATATTATGGTGATATCGTAACTTCGAGTCTCGCCCGATACAGGAGTGAGCAAGACGCGTAGTCGCACCAGAGAGGGACTGGGTCTGAAGATAACTCATCTTGCTCCTGGTTTACAGGGCATCCACCCACGATACTACGGGCTTGACCCCAGGTAGCCTATTGTTCGGGAGAGAACTACGACTGCCCTGCGACCTGCTGTTTGGAGCACCCCCTGACAAGAAACGACCCACAGCCGACCACGCGGCAAATTTAGTGGGCCGTCTATCTACACGACATCCACAGCTATGCCCGCCAATACCTGAAGCTGACGAGTTTTTATTTTTATATTTTTTAGATCCCTATAACAGGCCGTGGAGGCCCATAGGATTGTGACACGAGGAGACTCCCACATTTTGTCTAGGCAGTCGGCTCACAAATGGCGTGAGGTCAGCCTTACGCGACGTCCGCCCTTTACTCCCAGAAAGATTCCTTGGACTCATTTCTGTTAGAGGCTGAGTCGACCCCAGGGCCATAGTGCTGCTGGAAGGATTAGGTCAATTGAAAAATTCCACCTCATCGGAGTCGAACCCGCTACCTTCCGGCTTGTAGCATAGTGCCTCAACCAACTACGCTACCGCCTCCCCCCTTTTTTTTATTATTATATGATATATTTTCTTCATTTCGCCCCCGGCGCCGTGTTACTGAATGCAGAGAACTGTGGCGATATACGCGGACAAAGCAGGACCGCCGCACGCCCCTCTCCTTGCTGAATTGTAATGCAGTGACGAGACTCACCTGGACACTCAGTCCATGGCCACAGAACCCATCCCAGCAGTGACGTCACCCTAATTACCATATGTGGTCGTGAACCCTTGTTGTTTCCATGGATTTCCCCAGAGCACGTTGCCTTGTTGTAGTATCACTGTACACGTAATTTCTGGTAATTCATTAGCTCGGGTCTGCTGGTTAAGTGAACAAAGCTGTGTCGTGTCGTCTCACAGTTGGGCGGATTTCTATGAAATTTCCGTTCTAGTTCGTGCCTCGCCCGTTGGCCCGTTACGTGTGATGTGTAAGACGGTATCAAACTGGGGCTCCCGAATTGGAAATCTTGAGGCTATGATGGACTGAGCGCGTCACATTCTGGCATGTTGGCTGTAGCACAGTGAGACGCTTCATAATTTTCATACCCAGAGAAAACATCTGTAGGGAGATCAAATTGAGGATGAGGTGTGCAGGGCATGTAGCACGCAGCGAGTAATGGGGGCACCGAAAGGAAGTTCTGGTAGAAATCCAACACAGCTTAGTCATACACGTGTGGACAGTATTAAAACGGACCTTAAAGTAATGGGATTTGAGGGGTGTAAACTGGATTTATCTTGTTGGCAGGCTCTTGTGAACATGGTAATGAACTTCTGGATCCCGTGATTTCTTGGAATCTCCTTACCTGCTGAGCGACTGTTAGCTTCTGAAGAAAACTGTGCTTCGTTTTGTTATGCTCATTAAAGCTTTCAGATGGATCAGTATTTGCCCCTTCTGTACGGCGTATGCAGACAGCTAACGAACCAGCGAGTATCCCTCATTTGCTGAAAGTGCAGGGTTGTGTAGGCACGTGTCTGTATTGCCCCCGAGGCTAGGCAAAATCTATTCTTAACAGGTTTGAAGCGCATTGATTATTACCGAGTGTACCACCAGCTGTAACATTAAAAATAGAATTGATTTTGACCGCGGTAAATATGACTGCGCTGGTGAAGGCCAGGAACAGTTGTAACGACAGACCCGTCCTCTCGTCAGTTAGGGCGCCCTACACGAACAAACCTGCAGCTCTATGACAGTAACAGAAATCTGGTCTTCGCCTCCCCAGATATGGCTTGACAGCAACACGCATTGGCCAGCTGAGCAGTTTCAACACTGACGTCACGGGTAAACGTAAACGTAAATTTGGTGTACAGCGTCTGCGCACTGTGTGTTAAGCAGCTCGTGCATTGCATGAAAGGGGTTAAGTATGCAACCAGGGCCCTGTCGGTTCCACAGTCCTCAAAGCAGGTGTGTGGTGGCCAAAATCTGCGCTGCTGTGTCACGTGAGATACCCATGTGATGACGTGGTGAATGACCTTTTTTTTTTGTGCACTTCGTGCGTACCCCACAGGTGTTGGATTTTATTTTAAAATATATGCGTAAGTTCCACTGGCTTTGAACTGTGAGTCACTTTATGGGGGAGGCGCGGTAGTTGTATTGAGGGATGATTCACTTGACTGGGACACGTGGACCACCATCATGACGGTGTCGCCACCTACCGGTGAAGATTCTAACCGTCACACACATGCTTTGAATAGCGGTCAAAAGACGGAAAGTTGTCCATGTGCTTAATTAAGCACCACCTCATGAAGACGTTTGTCGAAGTGTATGTGTAGCTCCATGCATTTATAGCTAACCGTTAGAAATGGAGGCGAGTAGTAATCTTCATGCCCCGGCCGCATTAACCCCAGACGAAGAGACCTGTACCCACCACCACTGGATAGGAAGGAGGCTGGGTGTACCGCAGATCCGGTCTGGATGCCGTGGTTGACCTTGCCGGGAATCGAACCAAGACAGTTCAAACCTGTATAATTGTGAGTACACTACCTCTCTCTGCGCGCGCGCACACACCCGTTTGTCGGCTGGATCCGAATATTGCAGCGTTGGTTGACATTTTGACCCATCCGTTAGCATAGGTTAAGGGTTGGACGGTCGTGGTTCTCTTCCCGGCAAGAGCAAAGTCCCACCCCCCACAACACCTTTCAGATCGTCTCTGGGTCCATCCTAGCCTCATATGCAGTGAGTATTGGGGTTAAGGCAAGAGGGGCGTGAAGGTGACATCACGACCTTGTGCTGAGGTTAAGTATGGAGCTGTATGCTTGATTTAGGCAAAGGGATAACTTTGCCTTGCTTTGCCATACCAGTTATGTTAAGTGCGAGGGGCGTAGTGTGTGATTGGTTTCCTCACGCCCTTCTTTGTTTGTTTAACGATGCTGTCACTACCTGGGACTATATGGCGTCAAGTGGTAGGATGCTTTGCGAGTAAATCACGTGAAAACACGTGATCATGTTGCAGTTTTGGGATAATCCTGCAGGGACTGAGAATAACCACGAATAATAACCAGTCGTGATACCTCATCTCGGCTGAAATTTGAATTTGGAACCTCGGAAATGCGAAGGAATGTTACCTTTCCAACTCCAGCGCGTGGAGTGTTTAGCGATAACACTGTGTGCGTGTATGGGAGGATATCCTGTGTAGGAAGTTGTGGCAACAGAGGGTTTGTGCTGTACAAAATCTGAGGTTGCTTATTCTCAGACTTCAAAAGGAATGTAGTAAGTAAAGTAAAGCCATCCCTGTGAAAGGGCGTGGAGGCCCATAGGGTTGTGAGATGTTGAGGTTCCCACATTTTCTAGACAATCGGCTCACAGATGGCGGTGAGGTTGTCAGCCCTACACGCCAGCCGTCCTTTACCCCCAAGAATATTCCTGGTACTCATTCCTGTTAGAGGCTGAATCGACCCCAGGGCCATAGAGCGGCTGGAAGGATTAGGTCAGTTGAAAAAATCCAATGATCTCATCGGGATTCGATCCCGCGACCTTCCGGCTTGTAGCATATGCCTCAACCAACTACGCTACCGCGTGCCCCAAGAGGAATCTGGTTTCCTCGTGAAACTTTTCTTCTTGGATACATCCGGTACTTTATTAGAATGTTTCGGAGGAATGGTCTACCAGACTGTACGCCGTCATATCACTGAGGACAGAGCACAGATATCGCGAGAGGCTCGAGGATGATAAGTCCAGTTGTCAGCCCGTCGAGCCGACCCCTCTGCTCTTGCTGGAATATATCGGTGTCCGGATGAAAGGTGCCCATGCCCTGCTTACGCGCAAGCGCCGCCACGTTTTTGCTACCATCTTAGGAATCACCTGAACAGAGAAATGGATCAGCAGAGGTGGACCAATCGCTTGGCCTCCTAGGTCGCCAGATTTAACCCCATTGGATTTTTCTTGTGGGGTTATGTGAAGAACATTGTCTGCCAGGTTATGATCAACGAGCTTCAACACCTGAAAGCCCGCATAAGGGACGCTGTGGCTATGGTAACACCAAACATGTTGGATCGTCTGGATATTTGTCGTGCCACCAAGGGAGCCCACATTGAAATACTCAGAAAAAAAAAACGTTGATAGTTTCCATTTGTAATGGCATAACTCATAAATTTGTATAATGAATGCTTTCTGAGATGTAATTATTTTATTTTGGATAACTTTCACCCGGACACCTGTGCATCCAAAAGAACGGTTTTACGAATGTAGGAACGTTTAAAGAGCACTCTCAGAGGGAACATCAGTTGTACAGAACGTCAGAAACAGACTGCAAGCGGGGTACACAGCCTTCTTCACCCTAGAAGATACTGGATTCTTGTAGAGCTCAGAATGGATTCCTTGTTAAGTGGCGTCAGCATGTTCATTGAGCGACGACCCCGAAACTACTTCCACAGGGTGTAAACGGGGAGACCGAAACACAGCGACATAGTGACCCAGCTTCGCGTTTCCGTGGTGATATTCTGCTCTGCAGATTGAGGCACCGGGTTCGAGTAAAACGTTGGCGTCTGATACCAGACTGCATGGTGTCACGTTACAGATGATTGTAATGTTACAGAGAACTTTGTTTCTCTTTTTGGTGTTTGGGTCAGATCCCTGTGACCATGTAGAGGTCCTCTCCTAAAAAGCAGCACAATGTAGCAATTGGATTAAGGGATTGGTGGTCGTGTAGATGGTGCACCCACTGGACCATGTTAATACGGGAGAGCTGTGTTTTTCTGTTATGTTCACTCCTCTCATTTCTTCTCTTGATGGCACGCACTGCTCTCTTCACGCAACTTCTGTGGGCTGTCAGAAACAGAGCAATGGCCCCCCCCTCCAACTTTGTAATTGGCCATTTTTCGTGAGAACTTGTCTGTCAGATGTTCGCTTTCTGAAACATGCGGAATGGCGGCCACGGCATTGTCACCAGATGTAAGAACTTCGTAAAGCATGCGTAATGCATTTGACGCATTTTGCATCTAAAATGGAAGATGAAAAAGTTCAAGTTACACTCTCTGGCAGTAGGAATATGAATAGTGGACACCACCAATCCAGTTCTGTTCGGTCATTACCTGTTTCTCAAACGTCCACTTTAATATTATACTTCCCCATTATGATCCTTCTAAGGCGTCTCATTTTCAAAATCTTGGCAGTTTCTTCCCGCAGTATAACTACGTTCCCTTTCTGCTATTTAAACACCATAAAAATATTACATCACATGCAAGTCTGTTGTTTTATTGTGCCGAATGCTTTGTCTGCAAGATCACTTTCTGCAGCTTCGTGTCAGGTGAGGTAGCAGTCCTTCATATTTTGGCAGTCATGACCGTCTGTGTAGTCTAGTCGTCAGAGGTCCTAGGTTCGATTCCCGGCGCTACCAGATTTTTTTGAGAAGTCTGGAACGTGGCCAACTCAGTCTCGTGGGAGTAATTGAGGGGCTATTTGAAGGAAATAGCGGCTCCGGTCTACAAAACCGATATTAACGGCCGTTGGGAACCGTTGCGCCGACCACGTGACACTATCCGCTAAAGATGGCAGTAACTTCGCCGACAAGCGGCGGTCGCTCGGTCGGTGTAGTTCGCTTGCGGACTACAGGCCACGGAGTTTGTTTTTGGCTTCAGACCTGTGCTTGTAAACGTGGTGTCCTGATTGAGGCCCTTTATGATCGTCTTCAGTCACTCCAAGCAAATGCTGGGATGTTTGAAATTAGGTTATGACTGCTTGCTGCCACAGTCCTTCCCAGTTCTTTATTCATGAGTCATCCTACCGCGTGGCACTGTAAAGCCGTCATTAAGCGACTTGGGCTTGGACAGTGTACAGTTCTCTTATAGGTTGATCTTGCCGATTCGTTCGCTTATGGTAACTAATTTGTGCGCATGCCTTCTCTCTGCAGACGTACTCTGGGCTCTTCTGTGTCGTGGTGAACCCGTACAAACGGCTGCCTATCTACACGGAGAAGATCATGGAGAGATACAAAGGCATCAAGCGACACGAAGTGCCGCCACATGTGTTCGCCATCACCGACACCGCCTACCGTTCCATGTTGCAAGGTGAGTTCGCTTTGCCATCAGCATGTCCACAGTGTCCAGACCGACTCTGGGGCCCACCCAGCCTCCTATCCAGTGGGTACCTGGGGTAAAGTGGCAGGGACGTGAAGCTGATCGCTCCCATTTAGTGACAAGGTCAAGAGAGGTGGAGCTGTACCTCCACTCCACCATATGTGGTCATGGCGTAGTGCTTCACTAATTAAGCAGAGGGACAGCTTTTGTTGTCCAGGAAGCAGTGGTTTTCTTTGGTGTTAGATTGTCCACTTATATTTCTCTGGTATAATTTTTTCTCGATTGCTAACGTTTCCCTGTAGTACCCTGTTGCCCGCTGCTGAATTAGGATCAGCGTGACTGTACTTCAGAGCCTGTGCACTTATTTCAGGTTGAAATTCGGGGGCTGAACATTTCAGGAAGCCCATGTTATGCATGTAAAAACATCTTGCTGTACCCTTTGTCACCACTGCGTGGTGTGTCCTCAGGTTAGCAGCAGTGTATTGAGGCCAACAAGGAGTGGTCCTCCAGCTTAGGAAGGGTGGGAGCTAACAAACAGCTGGGATATTACAAAATGTTGTGCATTCTCTTGGTGATTGTGACACAGGATACGCAGTGGGGACTGGGAATGGGGGTTTGAACTTGGCATGGAAGGAGTCTGCATATATCCACTTCATTAGGAAGAGTAAGCCAAGCAGGAAGAAGCCATTTGCTCTGCTTGCCGCTTGCTTGACTTACTCTTTGACCTTGAAGATGGAGGCGGTATGTTCGTTCCTCCATGAACATTTGTTTACATTCACTGGATTGCGTTGTGCCATATCCCAGAAGATCTACAGTGATGAAACTTTGGGTTCCGCAGAAGGCAGGGAATTTCTTGAATAGCTGTGCAACCACAAGTTTTTCAAGAATGGCTCTACTGAATGGAGTTGGTTGGTTTGCTTACCTGCATTGTAAAGTAATGTGTGCGTGCGTGCGTGCATATACAGGGGTCAGCAGATCTCAGTTCACCCATCACGAAAGTTCTGCTCACGTGTAGTGTTGGTGGTGGGGGGAAGTATTCATGGCCCCAGCTGAGGGGCTGTCCTGGCACGTTCCTGGAGGGAGTAATTAGGAAAACCATGAAAAACTGTAAGATTTGATGTTTTCATGGCGGTGACCATGAAGAAAGCAGTCTTCTGGGATGTAGCACTGTGTAGATGTGGAACGTATCGCCTCCATCTTCAGGGTAGAAGGAAAAATAAGAAATCCGCAAGCGAAGAGACTGTGAGAATCGGTACGGTTTGTGCTTTCTCTTGTGGAAAAGAAGGGAGAAGAAAACGACAACTGCAGAGCACAGGTGTCCTGCTGGTTCATGAAGCAGTTCATGTGGGCTGATCTTCTCATAGTTAACTGAGTCAGGTAGATGGACCTCATCATGCAAATAGCGTCCTGAGGTCATGAATGGTCCAGGCTTGGTACACATTCAGGACAGCCTGCCTGACTTAAGGCATATGGAGCTCCATAACAGGAAGCTGACCTGGCCTTACAAAGGCATACATGCCCACGTTTGGAAGCCTAGCATATGGGCGAGATAGGCAGAGAGAATATGCGGAAGCCTGAAACTGAAATAGATTTTCTGCTGCTTCCAAATCTGGTAGGTAGATCTCTTTATGTGTAACACAAGCTCCGACTGGCTGATGCTGTAAGATGTTCCAGTGAGGTGAAGAGGCTGCTGCGTTAGTTTTTATATGGGACGCTGTTGCAAGGTTCTGTGACACCTGCTATTTGTATGGTGTTCTGAGTCACGGCAGTCCCGTGGCCGAGTTATACAAAGAAAGTTGGCTCTGGTAGCAACACTTCTTCTGACTTGTACTCTGGTTGAACTGTCACTTGGGAGTCCAACTGAGATGAATTTTTATTCTTTTCCCCAGTCCAAACCACTTCCCTATTTCCCTACCAAAACAAAAGAAACTCCGTGGCCTGTAGTCCGCAAGAGAACTATACCGACCGAGCGACCGCCGCTTGTCGGCAAAATTAGTGCCAACCTCAGCAGATAGAGGGTGTCGCATGGTCAGCGCAACGGATCCCCACGGCCGTTAATTTCGGTTTTCTAGACCAGAGCCACCATTTCCTTGGAATAGCTCCGCAGTTATCCTCACGAGGCTGAGTGGATTGTTCCAGACCCACTGCTTCTCAGAAAATCTGGTAGCGCCGGGAGTCGAACCCGGGACCTCAGTATCTGTAGCCAGTGATCTTCCATTACCCCTAGAGATCACCAAATGAGATTATCCTCGTTTCACTCACTGCTCAGTAAGTACTGCAGTTGTTACAGCATCACTGAATACCCTCTGATTTCTTCTTCTGCTCAGAGTAAGAGCTTGAAGTTGGCCATGACAGCTTGCTCCTCCGAACTTTCCGTCTTCACCGTACATAATTTTGCCCTTTCATTCAGGAACCTCAGCTTGATAAGAGTCCCATCACAAGTGCCATGTGGTGGACAGAATAACACTTGGGTAGGTGTCACAGGTTAAGTTGGCACGCCTGCTTATCCAGGAAGTCTCAGTTTCAAATGTTAGCTTAGAGACAAGCTGTCATAACAGGGATTCCGTTGTTTTCTTCAGCCCCTTCAGCCAGGTGCTGGGATAGTACTTGTAATGACCTCATGACTGGTTCCTTCCATATGCTGTCCAATTATTAACATTATCATTTGATACCACATGACCTGAGCTCCTGACAGCTTAACTAGAATACAGTCACTGCATAAGCTGACAACCGGCCAACCAGCTTTTTGTGGTGGACATGGTGAGGGACCCTGCTTAGATGGGTATAACTTTGTCACCCCATGCATTCAGACCACTGCTGCTTTGCTGGGCTGTGCCCTGTGTTGGCCGTGATCTTGGCTCTTCAGCCTTGGAATTGCTATGTGCTGTATGATGTGCCAGACCTTGGAAACGCAGGCCACTCCTTGCCTGAAATGTTGTCCAGCTGCCTCGCCTCTGCCTGTTACATGCATCACTCAGTGCTCGTGCTGTTGTTAAGCGATCACTTTCAAATATTTTGAGTGTTGTCCGTTGTCCCAGTTTTCTTCAGGCCACAGTTTGTGAAACAGGTTCAGATTCCTGGGTCTGAGACTAACTCTGTAAATGTGTCCAGCCCAGTTATCTGAAGGAGACAGCCAGTTTCTGAAATGTTGCACTTTTGAAAACTGGGATGTGGACAGTGCAGATATTCTTTGATTGAAGGGAAATTTGTGTTCAAAAAAAAAGTTGAGGGTGGTTAAATTTCATAAATTGAACATAATTTTGAGGGGAAATTTGTGTTCAAAAAAAGTTGAGGGTGGTGAAATCTCATAAATTGAACATAATTTTGAAGGGAAATTTGTGTTAAAAAAAAAGTTGAGGGTGGTGAAATCTCATAAATTGAAGGTAATTTTTTCCCTTCTTCCCTGGCATTCTCCAAAAACCCCCACAATAATCTCGTTCCTCTTCTACCCACTTTGCTTGGTCAGAAAGCAGTTTGCATTAAATTGAGGGCTATTAATTAATTTAAATTAGTCTGGTTGCATTTATCAGACTCGCATAAAACGAACATTTCCTGTACAAATTGTGAAGCTTCTCAATAAGCAACTTTCTGCAGCTTCCTGTTAGTTCCTTCCCTTAGGCCTTCCTTGCATAGTTCCAGCATTGTGTCACTGTGTTCTGTGTTTCTTGGATTTCCCCTGGATTCGTGAGGAAGTGCTGTGGTTCTTGTGGTGAATGTGGGCATGAAATACTGTTCATGCACATGTAAAAAGTATCAGCGACAGCGGGGGGCGCCACTGTATAGTATTTAGAGTTCCAGAAAAAGTGTATGGAAAATCAAACAGAGTTCATCAACAGAATTTTATCCCCAATTATAATAACAGTGGAGACATTTAATCTACACCAGTGTACGGTGTGTTACCAGTCTTGGTACTGGAATGCTTGCTGATCAGGGCTTCAGTCACTCAAAGAAATACACAAATACATATTTTGAGGGCAAATAGCATTTTTTTTCTCCCCTTTGTTTGTCCCCCCCCATTATATAGGGAGAGTCATGCTTTAAAGGTTTAATGTTTGCGCGAAGGAAGACGTTTTGAATTTGTGATGTAATTCCAACACTCCTTCTGTAATTCAAGTGTGATGTTGATCACTTGAATTCTGAATTCTTGTTATTAGATAGAGAGGACCAGTCCATCCTGTGCACAGGGGAGTCGGGAGCTGGGAAGACT
The DNA here is from genome assembly GCF_002891405.2 of Cryptotermes secundus. NCBI lineage: Eukaryota > Metazoa > Arthropoda > Insecta > Blattodea > Kalotermitidae > Cryptotermes > Cryptotermes secundus. The sequence continues at coordinate 547,269 of NW_019727443.1, forward strand.
GAGAACACCAAGAAGGTCATTCAGTACCTTGCCTATGTAGCGGCTTCGAAACCCAAAAGCTCACTCTCACCGCATACGGTAAGTCCTTTGTAACAATTATATTTATGCACTTACTTAACCCATCATCATCATAGTCGGGAGTGAGCTGTCTTCTGACATGTAGAAATGTTCGTTTTGATACTGTTAACAGCTGTGTGTGTACATCATACTTGAAACTAAACTGGAATAATCACAAAGTGCTGGGATACAGGCTGTATGTTAATTTGTTTCATTAACCTGGTCATTACAGTGCTGCCCATTGAAACAGAAATTTAACCTGTATGTTTTATGTGCAGGCTGTTTTTGAGACCTGGGCAAGCAGTAGTGGGGTGGGGGATGCACTATAAGTGAGGACCTATTATTCTGTACACCACCTACAATTCTTGTTTAGCTGACTGTCTGAAGTCCACTACACGTACTGTTGACAAGGGACATGTTGAACAGAAGCAGACGGTTTCGTATGACAGAAAGGTTAGTGAATACTGCAGTATGAGGAGGAATGCAAATGGGAGCATCGTGGCTCATCTCGAGGCAGTATTGTGTCACTTGTCCCTAGGGAGTGAAGAAGAGCATTGTGCCTCAGCTTGAGGTAGTACCTGTCACTTGTCCCTAGGGAGTGAGGAAGAGTATTGTGCCTCAACTTGGGGTAGTGCCTGTCACTTGTCCCTAGGGAGTGAGGAAGAGGATTGTGCCTCAACTTGGGGTAGTGCCTGTCACATGTCCCTAGAGAGTGAGGAAAGCAATAAACGTCGGGCAGAGCAGGTGGTTTCTGGGCCAAGATTTGAACCAGTTTTCTCCCAGTTGTGTGAGTCAGATGGGTGAACATTTGAGTCATTTGGCTTGGCGAAGTTCATTGTCAGGAAGCGTATGATATCGTGTGAGGCTCATGACAGCCACAGTGGGCATGTTCTTGAGGCCGCAAATGAAATGACAACATATGAGGCGTGAGTGCATTGAGCAAGCTGCAGAGTTGTAAAGGGAACATGAACATAACATTACTTATGTTCTAATGTTTACTGGTTTGTGTATATAAATTTGTTATAAGCAGCTCTTCTTGTCCTGGGGCCCACCAGGAGTAAAGCAGCCAGGATGTGAAGCTGATCGCTAACTTCCAGCTAGTGCTGGTGTCAAGAATACATGGATCTATACATCCACCCCTCCCATATTCCTTCATGCCATAGTGCTTAATTAAGTAATATGTAGGGCAGTCAAAAAGTTCCCGGAATTCCCATGCAGACGGAGAATGAACGATAAGATAGCGCACACACTGTTGTGGTGGGGAGCTCAGCATGTCTGCTCACAGGCACAACAGGTCTGGACAGGTTTTAATGTGCAGTGTCGTTACTGTTCCGTTTGAATTAGACGTGAGTGTTGGTCATTTGGCGCAATGTCGCTGTTCAAACAGCGTGCGAACATCAAGTTCATGTGCAAATTGGGAAAATCTGCTTCAGAGACGCAATGAGCCCTGCAGCAAGTTTACAGTGATACTGCACCAAAGAAATACACAGTTTACGACTGGTTTTCTCGGTTTAAGAATGGGCAGGAGACGTTAGAGGATGACCAGCGCAGCAGGAGACCTTTGACATCCAGAACCAAAGAAATGATTGGAAAAGTGTCACAACTGATTCGATGTGATCGACGATTGACCATTGCAGAGTTGGAGCAAGAAGTTGGTATCTCTCATGGATCTATTCATGCCATTTTGTCCCATGATTTGAAGATGAGACACGTCAGTGCGAAGTTTGTTCTGAGGCAGCTGACCACAGATCAGATGGAATGTTGCATGATGGACACTGGCGATCTGTTTGACAAAAGTATGCAGGACCCGACGTTTCTCAAAAAGATTGTCATTGGTGTTCGCCTACGACCCAGAGACGAAGATGCAGTCGGAGTGGCACACAGCGTCTTCTCCCTGGCCAAAAAAATCGCCTCATCGGATCCAAACGCAAAGTGATGCTCATTGCATTCTTTGACATCGACGGTTTGGTGCACCATGAGTTCGTACCACCTGGACAGACTGTTACTGGCCATTTCTACATGCAAGTTTTGCAGAGGTTGCGCGATGCAGTTTGGAGGAAGCGGTGTGACGAGTGGCACAGACAGTGGTTTCTGCATGATGATAATGCACTGAGCCACACATTGCTTGTGCACCAAGAAAAACATTCTTGTCATCTCTCAATCACCGTACTCTCTGGATCTCTCTCCAAGTGACTTTTGGCTGCTCCCTACTCTGAAAATGGGCCTCAGGGGGTCATGTTTCGCAACCATGGAGGACATCAAATCGAATGCGATGGCTGAGCTCCGGAAGATTCCAAAAGAAGCCTTCCACCGCTGCTTCCAACAGTGGTGTAGGATCGATGGAGCAAGTGTGTGTGCGCGCAAGGCTTGTACTTTGAAGGTGATTAGGTAAACGGTGGCGTGTGTCCTACCATTAGAGTGCTATACCACCATTCCGGGTACTCTTTACCGCCCCTCATAGTTAAGCAGAGAGACAGCTTTACCTTTTATAAGAAGCTCTCAATAAATTTGAATCAGAGGTATTAAAAAATTTGAATGGGAAGGCAGCATAGTTGAAAATGTGGCACAATTCAGATATTCGGGAACAACGATAACAGATCGAAACCTGATTCAGGAGGAAATTAAGAGGAGATTGAACTCGGGTAATTCAGTCCAGAACCTTTTGTCTTCTTGTGTGCTTTCCAAAAACATAAAAATTAGGATATACAAAACTATAATTTTGCCTGTGGTTCTGTATGGGTGTGAAACTTGGTCTCTGACATTAAGAGAGGAACACAGACTGAAGGTGTTTGAGAACAGGATGTTGAGGAGAATATTTGGACTGAAAGAGATGAAGTGACAGGAGGTTGGAGAAAACTGCATAATGAGGAGCTTCATAACGTGTACTCTTCTCCAAGTATAATAAGAATGATCAAGTGAAGGAGGATGAGGTGGGCAGGGCATGTAGCATGAATGGGGGAGACGAATGTGTATAGGATATTGGTGGGGAAGCCAGAAGGAAAGACCACAGGGAGGACCAAGGCGTAAGTGGGTGGCCAATATTAAAATGGATCTTAGAGAGATAGGATGGGATAGTATTGATTGGATTGATCTGGCTCAGGATAGGGACCAGTGGAGGTCTCTTGTGAACAGAGTAATGAACCTTCGGGTTCCATAAAATGCTGGGAAATTCTTGAGTAGCTGCAGAATTGGCAGCTCTTCCAGAAGAGCTCAGCTCCATGAATAAGTACATAAGGCAACATAATACTTCAGAGTTTTTGAATTACAGTTGTGTACAATGTCAGAAGTTGGGTCCAGCAAAAAGTGTATATGCCATGAAAACAGTCCCCTCATATATCTCCTTCTTGTTCCAGTTAGTTGGCATTTGGCATGTCCTTGTTATTGATTCAAGTTCAACCCTTTTACATCCTGAAGTTCATCTGAATTCATTTCCTCCCTTGCAGAAGTCACCCTCTGTCTCCAGAGGCAGTTCTCTTTAGAGAAATAGTTGCTTGTTGTGAGAATCTTTAGAAACAAATGCACTGTGGCAAAGTGCATTTTTTTATGTTAAAACATGTGGTGCATATACTTACCAATGTGCTTTAGATGGTTAAAACTGAAAAAAAAAATTAAGTTTTACTGTGACTTAAGGGGAAGATTACATAGAAGTTAATGGTAATATGGGTTTTCCTGAATTCTCATGTGTGTTGCAGTAAAGCTGTAATCTTGTGTTAATTTGCTAAATTTGTGTTAAGCATCCAAGCAGAAGTGCCCATTTTTGACTTTGGATACATGTATGTGGTTGCTTTCCTTGTCAGTATGACAGTATGCAGTAGCAAAACTTTGAAGAACAGATAATATTCAGATTATGAAATTGAAGTCTACTCATGTATTTAAGAAAAGACTGGGAATGAGGATTTGAATTGCACCCAAAATCTCTACTGTGGTACTTGCACATTGCGTTAACAGCCATGGCTACCACAATTCGGAGTGAATTTTATAATATATGTGTGCATTCTGTATTCAGTTCACAGTAGGCAACAGGGAACTGATGGAAGGTATTACATTTTTACAAAATACATGAACTAGATAACTTAGTTCTTTTGGTTCATTATTCTGTGTTAAGTTGCATCATGATAAGTAGGTTTGTGAAACAGTGTGTTACTATTCTTAATTGGACAATAGAACATCTGTGTTCAGAAACATGCACAGTGTGTGCAGCTGTTGCAGGTGCAGATGGGGTAATACTGCAGAGAAATACATTTGGGTGTGGGGGGAGGGGCATCTGTGAGCTTACTTTGAACCCACAGTTCATTTATATATACTGTTGGGAGAGTTAGAGCCGAAGTTACAGGTGTGTGAGTGTGTCATGGGTTGAAGATCATCGTCAGCTACAAGCAGTAAGACGCACATCTAGTTCTGCTTTTGCCCCCCCCCCCAAATGTTATTAAATAAAGTGCTTTGAAATCCACCTCTTCATAACCTGACTCAATTCTCTGTTGAATTTTGAGTTTTCGTGGTGGTACTGTATTCTGACGCTGTGTAATCTGGTAGAAGTTCCTTTCAGAGGGGCGTATTCATGGTTGAAGGGTAAGCCAAGTTATTCTTGTTTTTGTATGTATTATTCTTTGACCCTGAATATGGTGGCAGTATGTTCCTTCAAAACATGGGTCAGATTTTTTTTACAAGGCCACACGGTATCACATACCAGAAGATAGTACTACTCTTTCTTAATTTTGCTGGCATATCTTTTTCTCTGCCACTGAATAAGTTACAATTTCATGTCACCATACATTCGCCTTGTGTCTGGTAATGGTTTTGTTACAGCAGCTGCATAGCCATCTCCTAGGTGCACTCTTTGCTGATTTAATCAAAACAATTAACTCATTAAGGCAGGGTAGGTAATTGTATGTTCCACCCAATTTAAACATTCAGAAACTTTCTGCATTTTATCCACATTGTATATTTATTTTATATGATTCTTTCCGTTGCCGTTGATTATTCCTAAATAGTGTTAATCTGTTGGTGTTTGTAATGGTAACCCAGTGTTTACTGTGAGGTAGGAACTGAATTTTGTAGTGTACTTTAGGTGAACTTCATACTTCAGAGGGTTACATGTCTGAAGATGTGTGCGTGTGAAATCTGTGGCATTGCAGGTATGCCGTTTCTCCATTGCCCTGTCATCATTAGCTCTGTCCAGTTTCTGTATATGTATATGTGGACAAGCAACAGAGATATAAACCCATTGCCATGTATGCCTGTGTGTCCCACTTCACTTCCGAGACTTGAGACCAAATATGGCGAAACTGGATGCCACAGAATGTCGTTATTCATTCACTGGTCTGATCTAGTTTTCTGTGCAAGACGCATCTTCATTACTCACGTCTGAATTGTAAGTTGTTAAAGAGGGTTGCTTCTTATGTTTCTCTGGCCTTTGGAATCCTTGATGTGAGTGTATGAAGCTCTTAGTGCAGATTGAGGTCAGCAGTCAGCAGGTTTTTCCGATTTTATCTTCGTAGTTCCAGGAAGCAGAACCAGTGTCTTATGTATGCACTTTATTGCTATCAGCACATAAAATGCTTTAGCAGCAGTATGAAAGGAAGCAAGCTACTGACCGATACCAGGAACCAGTCCTTGTAAAGCTGATATTAGCTCAGCCATTCAAATGTCCTACCCATGAGAAACCAGAAAGTTTGTAGCTAAGTTCCTAAGCTAATTGAATCCTGTTCACGTCCTTTACACATAGCTTTTTAGAGCCATTTTTAGTATTATCCCTACATCAGGGCTTCCAGGTGATTTCTTCCATTCAAGTTTGAGAATTGAAACTTCGTGTACATTTCTCTTATTTTATTGACTGGATTTATGTAGCTGTTGCACTCTTGGCTTTTATTTGGTAGGTGCTCGGTTCAAGTCTCGGCTACCCTGACTGAGGTTTGTTGTGATTTTCCTTAGTCTCTTCAGGCGTATGTGGAGTCCATGACCACCTTGGGTCAAAACCTTTCAGTTCATTATTTCTCTATCATTCTGCCATTTGATGCTGTGGTCTAGCTAATCATAAAATGACCCACAAAAGAATTCTTTTTTACCCCCTGTGTATTAACATATTCCTCGTTCATCTCATATAATCTTGATTTGATCAAAGTAATACTACTCAGTGAAGAGTACAAGTTATGAAGCTCCTCAGTATGCAGTTTTCTCCAACATCCTGTCACTTCTTCCCTGTATTAGGTTCAAGTGCCCTCCTCAACACCCTGTTCTCAAACACCAACCATCAGTTGCGACGTTCTTCTTTCCATAGATGTAGTTACACACACACGCAGTGGCAAGTTACCATAGTTAAACCGTCATTTGCTTTTGACTTGTAAGTTGTAGGATGGCAAACCTGAATAGATGTGACTTGATAAGGGATATTTGTGGCTTTTGTTGTTCTCTGCCCTTTCTCTCCTGGCAAGCTGGTTCCCCTTCATCCTGTGACTGCAGCCATTATTAGGTTATCAGCACTTAGGTGTTGTCCCTTTCGAGCATGAAGTGTATCTGTTGTAGCTCCTGCTTCATAGAAAACATAATGTGTCTGTTACAAAAACCAACAAGTTAATGCTGTTTAGGGAAAATAATATTTCATGCGAGAATCATCAAACATGAACACAGTGTGTGGGCAGAAATGCGGGTATTTGTAATATTAAAGCTGGTGGTTGGTTTAAGTGTTCCATGGCATTTGCACCTTGTGTCATGGAAAATTCTATATGTTAAATTGAGCTTGAATGGAATATGATCAGTGGTTGATTGGCCATAAATATTAAATTAAATTGATTGCTTATGCAAGAGAGATATCAGTGTGCCAGGCAGTGTCCAGACATGGTATTCAGGTCAGCACTAACTTGTTACAGACATGGCATGTGTTGACTGACATCAATAACTCAATTTTCATCAAAAGTGGAAGTAGTCATTATGACTCACTCCAAGGCATATGTGGATTTTACCATAATCAGCCTTGCCTTTTGATGTAATGGTTCCCTATGCATATACTCATGCTACAGTGTAACCCTCTAAGAAACAGCTGTAATAAGGAGTGCCACCTGCTGGACCCAACAAGCTCGTGCAAGCTGTAACACTTGTAACTTGATGGAAGGTGCCCTGTTTCAAGTATTGGCTGGGACATCGACCACCATGACAGATGTCATTGTTTTCTTCAGCCCTTCCAGACAAAAGTCTTAAGATATCATCTTAATATTTAGACTGTGATACTTTCTTCAAATTCATTACTCTTTCAGCCATTTGGCACACTATAGTCAGAGTTACCAACAGTGTGTTACTAAATAAACTACAAATAAATGAAACTCACTACATTTTGCCCACACAGTGTGTTTCATGTTTGATATGATCCTCTCAAACAGCGTTACTGGTTGGTCTTTGCAATGGATAGATTTTGTTGAGTTTTTAAATAATATGCAGTTAAGTGTAGGCTTCAAGGGGTTCAGAAGGGTAAAGCTATCCATGTTAGATACCATAGGGTTGTGAGATGTCGAGGCTTCTGCATTTTTTAGACAGTACGCAGATGGTGGTGAGGTCAGCGTCACACGTTGGCTGCCCATTACACCCAGGAAGATTCCTGGTACTCATTTCTGTTAGAGGCTGAGTCAACCTCAGGGCCATAATGTGGCTGGAAAGATTAGGTCAATTGAAAAATCCATTGACCTCATTGGGAATCTAACCCGCGACCTTCCTGGCTTGTGGCACAGTGCCTCAACCAACTCCATCCTTATGTGCGTCTTTTCAAGTGTCCTCAAGTATTCTAACGTACATCAGCTGATTTCGTAAGAAGGCAACGTGGAGCTGCGTAGCAAGCAGGAAAAGGACTAAATGTATCAGAACTCTTTGCCAAACTGTCGAGACTTCTAAGCACGTGACATTACATGAATGCTCGTCAGTAACAGACTTCAGTACAGCTGCTCAGATGCAGTATCGTTGTCTGATGAATGATTTGTGACGGACAGCATAATGAGGCTGCGGTGCAATAAAGCGAAAGGTTATCACACACATGGGTCATTGGTACTTGGTAATGAGCTAATTTCTTCTTTAAATTGAAAAGTTAATATTCAGTAGGTCTCTTTGATGTCACCGTGTGTAGAATATCCTTGTCTGCTGGCTTCATATGTAGCATTCAGGAAATGAGTTTGTCGATGGGTATGCCATCTACTTCGGAGAAATCAGCTGGGCCACTTTGGATTTTAATGGAAGTTTCTGAGCTTTAGATGAACAGGAATGAAGGGGCTAAACTGCGAGTTTTTTTTTTTTTTTTTTNTTTGCAGGAATTGAAAATTCCATTACATTTTTCCAGTAATTGGTGTCACTTTGCTTCTATTTGAATTACAGAACTCATTTGAGGTTTATTTTATAGCCAATAAACCAATTTACAAGTGAGTCTCACATGTTTAGTTCTAACATAGATCATTTTCAAGGCCACCATAATTGACTTTCAGCCATCCAAAGGATATTTTAGAAAAATATATGTTTTGGGTCCATCCTGCCCCCCGTACCCCCGAGTACCCTGGCAGCATACAGTACTATCATTAGGTATTCTATAGTATATTTATGTATGTGATATATCATGTAACATTGGATCCATGGAAACATTGCAGTTTGAATGAGATTGTGATTATGTTTTTTATTTACAAAAGTTCTTACTCACCGTTGTAAATCGTACTTTCTTTTTGTATATTGTGTGTGTATGGATCTTTTTCTTTGTCCTCTCTTCTGGCATTTCTACATCCTCCTTTTCTGCATACAGAAATTGCAGTTTTGAAAATAATGGACATTGTTCAACTATACTGAAAGAAGATTAATGTAGATACTCGTACATATGCTAGAATATTAGCCCACAGAAACCTGCTGCAAAGGACATTTTGGTTGCTAATCCACTGCAGACCATTACAAGGCAGCAACCATTTTGTAGAACCCTTGTTCTTATGTGCTTTTATTATTCTTGCCCCATGTAGATTTTGTGTCATACTACGATCTAGATACCTTTGTTGGTTTTATTTTATAAAGTCCTTACTTGATTCCAAAAGCAATATATTTATACAGTAGTAGTGGTAGGAACACTTGATTTCTTTAAATGTCACCCTTCATGGGCTTGCAGCTGTATTGCAAAGGAAGACCACACAAGAGCATAAGACTGCTGCTGTCTTGATGGGAAGGTGCAGTACTAGTGCAGTTGTAGCGCAAGCTTAAAAAGAGAATACTAGAGACATGCTACAGCTGTCTCAGCAGAGCAGCAGGTCGGGTCCTGGACACAGCGTTAAATACACGAGATGTCTTGCAAGCATGCATTGATATGAACTTAGGACTTGCTATTGTGAAGGTTTCTAAGACTTTTGTGATGTGACTATGTATGTTGTGTAGTTATAGGCCTGGCACTTCTCTTGTGAATGGTAGTTGTAGCGTTGGTAATATTGAACTTGTCTTTGCTGTGGACTCACTCTCATTCTGCAGTTGAGTTTCTGGAATATTATTTATTGTTACGCTTTTTTTTTTTTGTGATACATTCTACGCACTATTTAATATTTCTGTGAGACCGGGCGTTATCCAACTGCTTATGTAAGGAGGTGGATGGAAAGCCAGTTCAGAAGCATGCACACTTACTCGTATTGATAATAAAAAGCTTTATGTAGCGCGTAACTTTGAACATTTTCTACCCTGAAATATTCCAGAGAGTAATATAAAGACCTGTATGAGATTTGAGGTTTTCACAGTGGTGAAGATTCATCTTGTTCGTGGTCTTCTGGGATGTGATACCATGTAGTCTGGTAGGTGGATACCAACGTTTTTGGAGAAACGCGCTAATTCCATCTTATGGCCTGAAGATGGAGACACTGTGTTCCTCTGAAACAGTACACAGATCTACCAGACTGTATGGCATCACATCCCCAGTGACTGTCATCTCTGAGAGCCGCAAGTCCCACAGTTTCTGTAAGTCCTTGTAGTAGTATAAGGGAATGGTGTGGGGCTGCTGTAATTGAGCAGGTAGGTGACCCCCGATAGAGACTGCGGAATGTGGCATGGAGATGGTTGAGTCCATGGGATAGGCAAGCAGATGATAAGTGCTGCTGCAGTATGCTACAGTAGTGTTGAATGCTGCATGAATCTCATAATGCGTCTTGTTTCCTTTTTTTTTTTTCTGTTGCATATGTTGGGACCACTGCATGCCCTCTACAGGCACCCAGCCCGGCACTCATCATTGTAAGTACCACTCTCTGTCTGCCTTTCTGTCATTGGAACTTACTCTTGTACAAAGGCCGTAGTCACAGCAGCAGTGTGTAAAGCATGCACTTGCCTGTACAAACAGTACCTAAAAGGATTTTGGAATATGCGTAAATTTTAAGGGAAGGGCAGTGTTCTGTCAGACGCACTTCGGTTATTTTATACTTAAAGATATTTTTTGTTTTTATGTACTGTAAATGTTGGTTTTCATATTGGGAACTTGTACAAACAGCAATGTAGGAAAAGTATATACACTCATTTCAGTCCGCAGTTTCAGAAACATATGCATGGATTGTCAGTTTTTAGTTCAGCGACATTTTGTTAACTGTGAAGACTACTGTTTCATGCGTCAGAAGTTCAGTTCTTTGTATATAAGTAAGATTCGTCAAAAACATTTTAAGTAGATCGGAGCAGCATATTCTGTAATGTTCAGTGTTGTAGTATGCATGTAGCCATCTTTCCAGGGTCTTCCAAATTAGTGATGAAGTTGGTTAATAATTCCCATAACATTCCAATCTGCCGTCTTCTCTGTGTATTCTAAGTATAAGTTTCAGTGAACTGCTGTACTTTTATTACAAACTTTAGTGGTCACAGTGTGAGCCTTCACCCGTGAAAACACGCGTTACAGTTTTTCCAGGTAACTAACATGACAAGTTTGGACAGGCCTCTCAACACCCTCCACCCGCTGACAAAAATTGTTCATGTTTTGAAAATTTATTATAGAATTTCAGTGCAGAATCATCACTGGCCTGCTTAATATAAATAGGAATGCAGGATTTTGCATTTGTAATTTGGGACAGCGTACAGCCCTGATGATCTTAGTGTCATGATCATCATCACCACCACTGTCCATCTCAGAACATACTTTTGAGGTGTAAACCCTTCCAAGTATGGAAGGAGGGTTCACTTGTAACCTGCTCTGCATTGTGAAGGACAGTCAGTAGCCGTATGAGGTACCTTCCAGTTTTCGAGCCAGGTCATGGATATTCACAGAACTTGGTATGAATGTCTTGCCACTGGAGAGAGGTTCCCTTGTACTGCCTGCAGCTGATTGATGATAACCACAAAAAATTATGAGGTGCGAGTGACATTGGCGTGGGTTAACAATGCAGGGCCCTGAAATTGTGTACCTTTGAAAAACTTGCAACCTTTGTTAAGATAATTATTTTAGAGAATCGTAATACAACAGAATGGCAGCTTAATTGAAACTGTAGTTTTATTTTGGCAATGACTGATGAACAGTTCTTGCTAAGTTTGTGAATTTTGGCATGATAGGTCATAGCTGCAAATTCTGTGAGATAAAATATATGTACATATGTGTGTCAGTAATTACAAACATGGCAATGGTGCAGTGTTTTGAGATTTTGTCTATGAAATTGATTATCACTGGTGTGGTACCACCAGCACTGCTGTCATCATCACCTTCTTGTGGTACTGTAAATATCAGCAACAGTGAGTGTACTGTGTACTCCACATATCCATCATGAGATTTTTGTGGTAATTTGCTGGGAGGTAAAAACGTGTTAGCCTGATGGCGTTTTCTAAGCAGAAATCTAAGAAACACTTTGTTGTTTAATTTCTGCCTGTATAAGTGTTGCTCATAGCAGCACGCAAGAAAACAAAAGGAGCAACAGAGTAATATCTTTTCCTTTCTGTTCCATGCTCTCAAATAGTCAAACCCAAATTTTGCGGTAGGTATTTGGTGTTGTGTTGCATAGATGTTTGAGACAGTTTGTTGTGGTGTACATGTTTGTATTTCCCTTGGTATGGTTTTTGCGCTCTTGAATACAGTGTTTCTGTGTCCATTGCTTATGTACTGGAACAGGAGCCACACAGTCAGGGCAGGCTGAAACATTGTGACTCTTTGTGTGTCTCCCACTGTTGACTGGCCTGTAGCATTCTTTATTGTCTTGTCGCTCCAGCCACTTACTAATAAATAGGCGCCACGCCATAGCTCAAGCAGTTAGTCCCTGGCTTCCCACCACGGTGGCCCAGGTTCAATCCTGGGTCTGGTCAGGTGGGATTTGTGGTGGACAAAATGGCACTGGGGGCAGTTTTTTTCCCCTGCCAATCTTCATTCCACCAATCGCTCCACAATCACCCTCACCTATCATCTGGGGCTGGTACAATAGGCCAGAAGTGGCCACAGTACAAGGGACTTAGTCCCACCCCACTAGCAATAAAAAAATAGTAATAAATACATTTCTTTGTGGATATGGTTTATATTAACCATGGAAAGTTCTCCTCTTCTTCCTTCATCCTTTCCTTTCCCTTTCTCTTCTGCTTTCCATTTTCTTTCCCTTCCCTTCCCTACCTCACCTCACCTCACCTCACCTCACCTCCCTTGGCATTTCCACATTTATGTGGATCATCTCACAACCAAGCCCCCCTCTATATCTCTGTCTGCCAGAAACTTTATCACTTTCCTCTTGTGTTCTTCTCCCTTCTGTGTGGCTTTCTTTATAATCCCATTTGGCCTTAACCTTCCTCTTAGGTGTTTGCCTTCATGTGCAGATCCTTCTTTGGGATTCTGGTCAGCTTTGTTCTTAAAATGTGCCCATACTGTCTTGCTCCGTTCTTAATTGAATTGGCCTCCAAGCCTTTATCTTTAAATTCTCAAATTTGTGTGGTTCATATTCTGTTCTGATTCTTCCTTCTCCGCTTCCTGGAAATCTCATCTCATTTGCAGACCTAATATCTGCCTTCGTCCATGCACATTCCATATGCCCCTGTTTGTGCCCCGTCCAGGGATCTTATCCACTGTGTATTTTCTTGCTAGATATTTTTAACTGTAAAGGTTGATTTGTTATGCACTTGCTTTTATCAGCAAGCAGAAGCACTCATTCTTTGTCTGGGACATTGTTGCTTTCCTTGACATTATCACATTATATTAGCTCGGATTTTAAAAAAAGAACAATAAATACCCTAAGTAAGAAATGAAAGGTTTAAAAATCTATACTGCAACACTTGCACATCATTTAACAGCCAGTAGTACAGAGTAGATTTTGTAATGTCTTAGGATGTTCCCTGTTCAGTCCACAATAAGAAAACGGAAAAGAAATAAGTTGTATTTCTGTATCTCCTAGATAGATACGAGAAGTTTCTCTGTCCTGCCCTGGTGTGGCAATGTAGAGCTTATAAGCTTTTTAAGCTTCAGAAAGAAATGCATGACCTGTGTAAACAGTTCAGTGCCTTGTGTTCTGTTATCAGATATTATATATAATAAAACAAATTCCTAAGATGTATTTAATGTTTTTGGACTTCGAGCCCCCTTTGCTTTTAACTACAGAAAGTAATTACTTACTAATTTTGTTTGTAGTTTATGATTCTGTCAGCGCACACTGTGTAGTGTCCGACGGTCGGATGGATAGTGAATAATGAATTGGAAAGGATGTGAAAAGAAGGAGTTGAGGTACTGTCTCAGCATTCATCTGGAGGGCACCGGCCTTCTTCTGGCTGTTTAAATGTACAAGAAGTTTTGTGGTGTTTCTGCTGTGTTTTGCTCTGTTTGTGATACATGCTAATGTGGTCCTACTTTGCAGGGTGAGCTGGAGCAGCAGTTGCTACAGGCAAACCCAATTTTGGAAGCTTTTGGCAATGCCAAAACTGTTAAGAATGACAACTCTTCGCGTTTTGTAAGTATGTACAGCGGGAATAATGCAGTCCAGTTTTATATTTTGGTAACAGTTATTTGTGAAGTATATTGGTTATGCTTTTGGTGTTAGAAATGACTTCATGTAAACATATATAATAAGATTTTACATTTTGACAGAGGGCAAGATTTATCCCTGAAGAAGGAGGCGGCATTTTCCTCCAAAATGTTGGTACCCATCAACCAGGCTAAACAGCATCACACCACGGTAGACTGTAATCTTAATAGTAGAGTAAACCCTTCCTCTCTGATATATTGGGTTTTTGAACTTCATCCATCGTCCTGGTTTTTAAGATAACTAATAAAAACACGACGTTTCGGAAACTAGATCTATTTCCTCCTCAGGTGAAGGAAAACACCTATTCTGTTGGGTCCGTTAGAAAGAGCTAGCCTCAATCACATCAGTTTGTCCAGTGATTGAGGCTAGCTCTTTCTAACGGACCCAACAGAATAGGTGTTTTCCTTCACCTGAGGACGGAAACAGATCCAGTTTCCGAAACGTCATGTTTTTATTAGTTATCTTAAAAACCAGGACGATGGATGAAGTCCAAAAACCCAATATATCAGTGTGTTATATACACCATCGTCAGAATCCTGTAGTAACTACCTTCCTCTCTGGGTTAATTGGGGGGGGGGAGGTCACCCTAAAAGATAAAAAACTTAGAATGCAAATAAATGGAAAATTTAATGATATAAGTAGTGCTGATGAAAATAAATAGAAATATCACTGTAAACCTACAAAACTATAAGGAGACAATACATTTGATCATTGATAGGAGACCCACTTGTACTTGTTTTTGAACGTAATGATGCAGGTTTGAAGGAGCCAGTGTCTTTTTTTGTAATATGTACTCAGCTGTGAGCAGCATTTTTCATATTTTTATCCAGATTATCCAACATCTGAATTATTGTAACCAAATTAGCAAGGGTTTGCTGTAATTGCTGTGAAAATATAAAATCTATAATATATCGTTAAAATTCACCTCAATATTGTTTTTAAAACATATTTTGATGTTGTGAATATTTAACAAAGCACAAGGAGAAATTTTTCTGTTGTGTACATATGTTGTCAGTAGCTTTGTAACATGGTTTACAACAATAAATATCTAATGTCAGTAGCATTTCAGCAGTAGATATCTGATCTTAGTAGCCCCACAGCAATAGATATTTACAGTGTTGGTAGTTCTGCAGCAGTAGATATGTAACATTAGTAACCTTGCAGCAAGCAGTAGATGTTTGCACGCAGTTAATGAACACTGAGGCCAGAGAAGTTCACGGAATCTCAGGAAAATATTGGACTTTGTCTTCACATTCAATTGCTTATCAGGTGTTCAGGTTTTTGGTTTTCCTGGTGTGACAAGTTTGTTCTTGCGCAGGGTAACATACGCAATGTAAGTAATGGCCCTGCTTTTTTCAGGGGAAATTTATCCGTATCAACTTTGATGCTTCTGGTTATATTGCGGGAGCAAACATTGAGACGTATCTGCTGGAAAAGTCCCGTGCCATACGTCAAGCCAAGGATGAACGAACCTTCCACATCTTCTACCAGCTTCTGGTTGGAGCATCTGCAGAACAGAAAAGTAAGCCTAGAAGATAATTTCTTGAGTAGGAGTGAGAGGGAATGAAAAAAGGACATAAAGAACAGACCATTGGGGCACCTGGCCCAGGGTATGGTCTAGCAATCAGCTCTTGTGGACATAGTAATTAGCCTTTGGTTTCATGGAATGCTGGGAATTTCCCCTCTAGCAGATAGAACTCTGCTTCATGGAGTTAATGTGTTTAATTCCCTTGATTAGAAACCATATATGAAAGCCCAGGGCTTGCCATCATGTAGCTACAGAGAGGACTGCTAGACTACAGGGAAGGCACCAGTGCTTCACTTGACTTTACCATCTCACCCTTTACATAAAATTAATTCCCACAGTTGGTAGTTTGCATATTCAGTGAAATCTTGCTTTAATATGTATCAGAGTGGACCAGTGGAATGGTTATTGATCTGTGGAAACTGTAGCTGGAAATGGGAACTGTTTATTGATCTGTGGAAACTAGCTGGAAATGGGAACTGTTTATTAATCCGTGGAAACTGTAGCTGGAAATGGGAACTGTTTATTGATCCGTGGAAACTAGCTGGACATTGGAACCGGTTGCTTTGACGTTCATGTGCGATTGTTGCATTTGTGATCATATAGGAAGGGAATACTACAGAATCTCTATGGTAGTAATGTAAAAATAATGGCTATCAGTGAAATTGTTAAACTGTCTGTTTATTTTGTATGTGAAGGCCAAGTCAGTTGACCAGCGAGTGTTTTATATTTGGTCAATTTGTGACTGAAATGAATTGTAGATAGGAGGTTAATTTTTCTGATGATGATATTTGTTAACTGTTCCTTTTTTATTAGACCTACACAGAGTTGTGTTTACGTTCTTGCAGAGGAGTTCATCCTGGAAGACCCCAAGTCATATGCATTCCTGTCCAGCGGAGGCCACCTTCCCGTGCCTGGTGTGGATGATGTTGCAGAGTTCCATGCCACGTGCAAAGCCATGTCCATCATGGGAATGACAAATGATGACTTTTCTGGTAAATTTTGATGAGAGATTTTGTATGTTAGACACACAGAGTGATTCAGTTAAACATAACACTTCCTCAAGCGGTACATGGTAACGTCCCTGCTGTTATGGATTGATACAGCCCTCAACCTTCCACTTTTCGTTCTGTCTGTGGTATCTTGGCAACTGTATTTTTCCCTCAAACATATTTATATATTCCATATGATTACATTCGAGCGATTATATCTCTGAGCAGTATTAACCAACCAGTTGGGCTTTTTAATGGAGATTTGTATTTTAAGTGTGCAGTAGGAACTGAAGTTTTAAATATTGTCACGTGTATCTTCTCAGTCTGCTGTGTCTTCGGTAGTCCTCAATATCGCGTTCATGCCCTTACTTGCCGGTGAATATCACACAACTAAATTCTCTAGACTCGCCCTGCTTATGACACGTCAGCATGGACTGCATAGGAAACAGCACCATTTCCAACATTTCTTCTGTTGTTGCATCATGCAGCTGTCGCATGGACCTTGCAGAGAACACTGCTTCCCAGTTAGTCCATTGATGTGTGTTAGGAATCAGTTGCCCAGAAACGGACATTGCTTACAGAGTCATTACTTAGGAGTGGGTCTACATGTTACAGTATTATTAATGTGAGGTTCATCTTTCAGAGGGATACTTGTGTACAGTGTACATATGCTCTGTGTAACTGTTAATGCCTATGAACTTTAAGAAAGTAAAGTGCCAAGGCAAAGGTGCAAGAGCTTGAGTTACGAAATATCACTGAAAGTTACCAAATCCAGTGATACATAATGAAACAGTTTCATAACCATCTTTGGATCTCTTGATGAATCACTAAGAGAAAAGGACAGAAGCAGACCTAATAAGGAAATGAACTTGCGGAAGCAGAGGTTTGACCATACTCTGCAAATATAAATGGTTAAAATGCATAGTAAATCTTTATACTTGAAAGGGCACAAACTCCAAAGAGATTAACAGAAAGAAAACAGTTAACTAAAAATTATTCTTTCTTTCTTGGATGTTTCTATTTTATATGGGTTGTCTGTCTGTCTCTTGTCCTCCCCTCATCTGCATTCCCCACTTTCTTTGTTCTGGGTGACTTTTTCCTAACCTGGTATTCTCATCTTGATCTCAGCCTTTCTCAGGGTATTTTCCCTTTTCTTCCATAATCCCGTAGGATGGGGGGGGGGTTCTGGCTGCATTCTTATGACATGCTCGCACCACCTTATTCTGTTATTAATTTATCTTTCAGTGTATTTTTCTTTTTAATTTCTAATTCTGTTAGTGTCCCGCTTTTTCTTTCTGTACTCATAAAAATCGTATTAAGCTGCCTGTAGTCTTATGTATAAAATATAAATTATTAGTTTTGTTAGATGTTAAATGTTATTTGTTCATTTCTTCCGACATATCCATTGGAAATGAATAAAGAGAAAATACAGTTCATGTGGTGGGAAGCCACGAGAGTGGAACTGTGCGGCATTGAGGATGTATAAGATTCTGTTGTTGGTTTCCCAAATTCTGAACTGTTCCTATCATTCACTGTTTTGCATGCTATCTTTTGCAGCTATTTTCCGAACAGTGTCAGCCGTGATGCTGTTTGGGAACATGAAGTTTAAGCAGGAGAGGAACTCTGACCAAGCCATATTGCCTGACAACACAATGGCCCAGAAAGTTGCTCATCTTTTGGGTCTGAGTGTCACAGAGATGACCAAGGCATTTCTCAGGCCACGAATTAAAGTGGGCCGTGACTTTGTTACCAAAGCCCAGACGAAAGAACAGGCGGAGTTTGCGGTGGAGGCCATTTCCAAAGCCTGCTATGAACGTATGTTCCGTTGGCTGGTGAATCGCATCAACCGATCGCTTGATCGTACGAAACGACAAGGAGCATCTTTTATCGGAATTCTCGATATGGCTGGTTTTGAAATATTTGAGGTGAGTTGACTTTCCTGCTGCTTTTAAGGTTCCTTTTGCACACAGTTGGAGAGCTTCCATATTTGTCTAAATGGGTTCACATCTTGAACTACTGAATTTTATTTCCTTACATTTTACAATTCTTACTTCTATATACTCATCAAACTGGCTGAAGCAGTAACACTCAAAACTTTTATTGGGGAGGTGCCCCATTTGAATTTTGGCTGGGATTCTAACTGTCCTGACTTGAGCCAGGTTTTTAGTGGTTTTCCTTACTCTGTGTAGGCTAATGCTAGGAAGGCCTATGACCTCTTCCTTCCACATCCTTTCCAGTTCACTGTTCTCCACGATCCAGTCATTCCATGCTGTGTGTAGTCTGAATTATTGATAGAATGCATTGTGAACTACAGGACCAAAGGAGATAATATTCTGTTAAATTAGAACAACTTCAACTTCAAATGTAGAATTCAGTGTAATTTTTTCGTTTCTGTGTAACAGACTTTTTATAAAGTAATGGCTCTCACTCTGCTCCTGATGTACTTTTATGTTTCTTGTCTGCAGCTGAATTCCTTTGAGCAGCTTTGCATCAACTACACAAATGAGAAGCTTCAGCAACTTTTCAATCACACGATGTTCATTCTGGAGCAGGAGGAGTACCAGCGCGAAGGCATTGAATGGAAATTTATTGACTTCGGTCTCGATCTTCAGCCTACCATTGACCTTATTGACAAGGCAAGTTACCATTTGTTCACTACAGGCATTCTTAGTGCACGTTGCTGGCACCGGAGTGGTTGAACAGGTTTTATTCATGAAGAAAGCAGTCTTCTGGTATGTGGCACCGTATAGATATGGTGTTAACCGACTTTTCGGTGGAACGTATCGCCTCCATCTTCAAGGTAGAAGGAAAAATTAGAAAATCCGCGATATGTTCCACAGAAACGTCGGTTAACACATCTACGCGGCCCCACATCCCAGAAGACTGCTTTCTTCATAGTCACCACCATGAAAACCTCAAATCTTACACATGTTTTATTCATGTTCAGTATTCGTCATAGGGCAGTGCCCTGAATGTGAATAGTACCAGTTCCAAAAATAGGGCCTTTCTCATGGACCCCAAAATACCAGTTCCAAAAATAGGGCCTTTCTCATGGACCCCAAAACTTGCAGTTTTGCTTTTCGTGAAAATGGCTGTAACAATTTTGGTTAAATTTCATTATTTTATGGAGACAGTCTCCCCAAATATGTCTATGTAGGTGGTGTAATAATTAAAATAATGACATGTGCCCTTGGGCACAAAATGGTATCAGTTTTGTTCAAATTGACTTCACCTGGTAGACAGGTGTTCAGCATCCATCAGAGGTGCGCTGTACAGCAGTCAGGTTTGGAACGGTTATGCTCATACTTTTAAACTGGAATGAATGTGTTACTTGCACTTGAGTGGCTCGTGTATGCACAGCATGAAATACATGGATGTAAAATTTGGTTTGCACAGTATTTGTGCTGTATGTAATTTCGGTAAAAGTGGACACAGTACTTGTCATTGTCTTCGTATACATCAGAGGTAGTTTCTGATTTTAATTTTCATATGATCACATTTTTACAGAAGGTAAATGTTTTATTTGTCTCATAGCCGATGGGCATTATGGCCCTGTTGGATGAAGAATGCTGGTTTCCTAAAGCTACTGACAAATCATTTGTTGAGAAGCTGGTTGGTGCTCACAGTGTCCATCCGAAGTTCCTCAAGACAGATTTCCGCGGCGTAGCAGACTTTGCCGTCATTCATTATGCGGGGCGTGTGGACTATTCTGCTGCCAAGTGGCTCATGAAGAACATGGACCCCCTGAACGAGAATGTGGTGTCTCTTTTGCAGGCATCACAAGATCCTTTTGTTATACATATCTGGAAGGATGGTAAGCCTGTAAGACTGTTCAGTGGTAGCAAAGTGGCACAGTGATTCAGAGAAATGCTGTATGCAGTTCATTACTAAGTTTAGTTGGGATGATAACATTAAGATGGATTATAAGGAAGTAAGGTGTGAGGGTATTATTTGATTCATGTATCTCAGGCCAGGATCCAGGGGTAGGCCCTTGACTCTGACATACTGTTGTCTCATAAAGAAGGGCTCTGTTTATAGATTTTTATCCCGTTATTTGCGTGTGTGTGTTTTTTTGGAGTGAGGTTATATACACACTGTTTAACAGTAGATTGGTAACACAGTGTGACCAAGAAGGAAATCTCAGTTTCATATCTCATCCCAGAGACTGGCTAACCCAACTGAGATTTTTCAATATTAGAAACCCCTCCAGGAAAATTCCCAGGCAGTAACTCAGATTTCATCACTTCCCCTGGCATTTGACAATGTATTATCTGAGCTATTGAAATTACAAATAATATAACATGTATTGAGGTACTAAGGTGAGGTGCGATTACAGTCGGCCATACTTTTCCAGCTGAGATTGTGGGCATGGCGCAGCAGGCTCTTACAGACACCCAGTTTGGTGCTCGAACTCGCAAGGGCATGTTCAGGACTGTATCACAGCTATACAAGGAACAACTGGCGAAGCTCATGGTGACGCTCAGAAATACGAACCCCAACTTCGTACGATGCATCATACCAAACCATGAGAAACGCGCTGGCAAGATCGATGCGCCACTTGTTCTTGACCAGCTGCGATGCAATGGTGTTCTCGAGGGAATTCGAATTTGCAGACAGGGCTTCCCCAACCGCATACCTTTCCAGGAATTCCGACAGAGGTACAACAAACTTGTTCATAGTCTCAGTTTTGTGCTTTGTATATGGTGGAAGCTTAAATAGTAATCTGTAATACTTCCACAGAAATATAATTTCATTACTGTGGTACACGTGTCAAGTGTATCTCAGTGACATTGCTTACATTGTTGGCTCAGGACTGTCTCATTTTGTATTGTATTTCAGATATGAACTTCTCACTCCGAATGTTATTCCTAAAGGCTTTATGGATGGAAAGAAAGCCTGTGAAAAAATGGTAAGTTTTGTCTTTTATCACTTGCATCACCCACACAGTGCGTTTATCAGCTTCATATGATTCTCATGAAAACGGCATTAACCAGTTGGTCTTTTTAGTGGAGATGGAATGTGTTTCCTGTGAGGTAGGAACTGGTTTCTTAAGAACTGTTTAGGTGAACTTTAGGCTAAAGAGGGTTAATAATATAGTTCTTGCTGCTAGGATGCATTTGTTTGGGTACTGATTCCAGGTCACAAGAGTCTTGCAAACCACACATGAGGACCTAAAACTGGAAAATACAGAAGAAAATGTGTAGAATGCATGGAGTAGGCATGATCCTTTCAGTTCCTGTTCTGTGTACCCTAATGTATAATATTTTGTTCCTGTAGATCCACGCCTTGGAGCTGGATCCTAACTTATATCGTGTTGGTCAGTCCAAGATTTTCTTCCGTGCTGGTGTACTGGCACATTTGGAAGAGGAACGAGATTATAAGATCACTGACCTTATTGTGAATTTCCAAGCTTTCTGTCGTGGATACTTGGCCAGAAGGTGAGAATATTTTTCTTACAATTGAGGTTCATGTCTGTAAGTTGCGGAACAAGTTACTGTTGTGCTGTGAAACTGGTCTCATTGGAGGGTATATGAGTGTAACTTACTCGCCACTTAAAGGAGTATCGGATTAGAGTGAACAGTCGCTACAGTGTGAAGTGCCAGATGGTCAGGTTCCTAATAGTTTGGGCACAATATGAGGGCACTTGGATTTTGAATTTTAAACTAAAAGAAAACTGAATTGTTTGGCATAGTGATAATGCACTCAACTGTCATTTGGAGGTTGTCAGTTCAGATCTCAACCAGGACATTGGACTACCTGACTAAGGGATTTTCATGCTTCTTTCTGAGTCCATCCTGGCCACTACCAGGATAGTGGGTTGTGACTTGTTTCCTTTGAAATCACATCCTGTGCCATTTCATCCTCTATAGCCTAGTTTCTGATAACAATAAAATCCCCCCCCCCCATCCAGGAAACAGAAGAAAACTCCCAAGAGAAGGACGAAAACAAGGACGGGAGAAGCAGGTTAGGTAGAAGATCAAAACAAACTGAGGATGATAGGGTTTGGGAAGATGGATAGCTGGAGGCTTGGTTTCTGGGCAGCCTGCTTGAAAGTTGAGACTTTAACAAAGGGAGAAGAGGGAGACCTGAAATATTATGAATTACTTTCAAGGTTCTCGTGTTGATAGATGAACTTGAGCATACCTGTTCCCTTCATTTGAGTGCGAAGTGGTGCTCAGAGTAGAGTGCTGGTGCCTGCGACAATTGTGTGGATGCCTCAATATGTCTCCCTTTTTCAATAGGAACTTCCACAAGCGCACGCAGCAGCTTAATGCAATCCGCATCATCCAGCGCAACTGCGCAGCTTATCTGAAGCTGCGCAACTGGCAGTGGTGGCGACTCTACACAAAGGTGAAGCCCCTGCTGGAGGTGACAAAGCAGGAGGAGAAACTCACGCAGAAGGAGGATGAGTTGAAGCAGGTGAAGGAGAAACTCGATGTTCAGTTACGGTCGTCTCAGGAGAGTGAGAGGAAGTTGCAACAGGTGAGAGAACATTTTCAGGTCCGATATCTTCTGGAGATTTACCCTATTTTAAAACTTACATTTTTGATTGTAAAGCTGCATGTGATTTCATTATCCCTGTCCCCAGTTTAGTAGTTTAATTATATATATATATATATGAGGCAGCCAAACTGTGGCTTACAAACCACATGAGGCCCTTTTGAACCATTAGTGCAGCTTGTGGAAAAATATATTATTGAATCCCATTTATAGAGGTGGATTAAATATAAAAGAAGTTTCCTTTGTGGAAAGCAGCTCCCTGACTTCTGGAAATGATTTCATGCTGCTCCTCTGTTCAGAATGTTTTGCCACCATTCAGAACTTCAGTTTTCTGAAGTATATATGCATTTGGCTTGTGTTTCCCCCCTCTCACAGGCGTTGGAGGAGAAGATAACACTACAGGAGCAACTACAGGCTGAAGTGGAGCTCTGCGCAGAAGCTGAGGAGATGAGAGCAAGGCTGGCAGCCCGTAAACAGGAACTGGAGGAAATCTTACATGACCTGGAAGCCCGTATCGAGGAAGAAGAGGAAAGATCGAACACCTTACTGGCGGAGAAAAAGAAATTGCAGCTGAATATACAGGTAAAGTTCATAGTTGGGATAGGAGAATTTTCATGGAGTGCTCATAATCAATCACAATGGTGTAAAAAGTCTCATCATTTGACCTAGCATGTGATGGTTGAAAATCGTAGCTTGGGGTGAAAAATATGAAGAAAGAAATTTGTTATCTTTTATGGAAACCAAAAGAAGTTCATTACCCTGTTCACTGCATCCATTCCTGTGAAACATGCCTTTTGGTTTTTATGGTAAGGAATTGTTAGACAACTGCCAGGCCATAGGACCACCCCTTGTTGCCTACCCAAGACTATTTATACCGTACATTTTTACAGCACCGTTGGCAAGTTGAGAGTACATTGTGCTGTAGTAATAAGGTATGTCTTTATGTGGCCAAGGGGGAAATTATGTAGCATGCAGTAAAGAGCATCTCAGCCTGAAATTAACCCTTTTCTGTGAGGGGAATTTAATCTTCATCATTTGAATGTGAAACCTCAAATACTATGGAGCTTGCAGCCATAGGGTTTTGTGATGTAAACACTAATGCTAGGCTTGCTCAGTACTTCTGAATAGTAACAGTTGTGTGACACATGGATGTTAAAGGTTAATGCCCCTGTCTGTCTCAGGATTTCTAAAAAAGAGTTGGATTTCAAGTTTCTTGTGTGCTATTTTTAACTTAATGTCTTGTGGACATGATCACAACATGCCCTACTTTGATGCTTAAATACCTCACTACATAAAGCAGAGTCCTTGAGAAGCTGCTAGTCGCCCAAGTAGTGAAAGAGTTTCATGCTGTTTATGGAACTCAGAGGTTCATTACCGTGTTACTAGAGCCCACCACAGGTCTCTGCCCAGAGCCAGATGAATCCTCACCACATGCACATACCCTGATTCTTTGCAATGTAATGAGAGACTGTGCATGGAGCTCTGTATCTGTGTGCAGGACTTGGAGGAGCAACTGGAAGAGGAGGAAGCGGCAAGACAGAAGCTGCAGCTGGAGAAAGTGCAGTGCGATGCCAAGATCAAGAAGCTGGAGGAAGATTATGCTCTCAGCGAAGACACAAACCAAAAGGTACATATATTGATATTCGCCGGTCATCTCTTGATCTGTGACTTTGCCTTCTGGGAATACCATCACGCAGAAAACTTTCTGCTCACTGTGCTTCTATCTGAGGGGTCACCAGAAACTTGTCCAGCACTTGATTTCATTGCATGTTCCCCCAGAACAGGATCCTTGAAAATGTTGGGTCACCATCTACCGAACTACTCAGCATCCCATCCCAGAAGACTGATCTTTATATTCAGTGCAGTGAGAATGTGAGAGATATATATATATATATGCTATCATATTCCTTCATCCCTGAGCCAAACAGCTCAGTCAATATAGTGACTAGGCTAGGGACTAAATGACCTAGGAGTGAGGGTTCAGTTCCCGGCAAGGGCAAGACATTTGTCCCCTTCCATTCTTAACTGGGTGGGACTATAAGGTGAAATGCTGTTATAAGAAGATGCTAGGTGTTTGAATCTTTGCTGTGAATGTACACGTGTGTGTGTGTGTGTGCGCGTGCGTGCGTGCGCGCGCGCGAGAGAGAGAGAGAGTTGTTTTGTTGTTGCAGCTGCTGAAAGAGAAGAAGCTGTTGGAGGAGCGCATGTGAGAGAGATAGATAACTGTTTTATGGTTGCAGCTGCTGAAAGAGAAGAAGTTGCTGGAAGAGCGTTCAGCTGACTTATCTCAAACCCTTGCTGAGGAAGAAGAGAAAGCCAAACATCTGGCAAAGCTGAAGACCAAGCATGAAGCAACAATCGCTGACCTGGAGGAGAGATTGCTGCGGGATCAGCAGCAGAGACAAGAGATGGACCGCAGCAAGCGGAAGGTGGAGACTGAAGTGAGTGACCTGAAGGAGCAGCTGAACGAACGCCGTCTCCAGGTGGAGGAGCTGCAGCTGCAGCTCGGCAAGCGTGAAGAGGAGCTTACGCAGGCTCTCATGAAGATCGATGAGGAAGGTGCTGGCAAGGCTCAGTCGCAGAAGGCTCTTCGTGAACTGGAATCCCAGCTGGCTGAGGCAAGTTTCCAATTCTTTTTTGTAAATATTGCATTTTAAGATTGAATTTTATTCAGTGAATGTACATATGGAGGTGACTTTGTAGAGAATCTTCATACTGAAGCATAATAACTTCATGGAGCAGAGTCATTCATCAGAGGCCAGTAGATTTTATCCTTTTATGGGAGTCTGAGGTCCCCTCTCCTGGGAGAACTGAAACCAGTTTTAAACCTCACATCCTGTTTTCTTAAGGTCTGGCTTAATGTTATCCTTTTATCAATACTTAGGTCTTCCCTTCAGATAATGAAACAAAATTCTGTGAACATGCCGCATCTGTCCCATGTCTTGCTGTTTCATCCACCTTGGTATTTTTAATGACAAGTACAGATTATAGAACTCTTCTTGATGCAGTGTTCCCTGTTTCCCATCACTTCCTTTCTCTTTAACATCCCGTTATATTACTTAGTATCTTTCTTCTTTTTGTACGTATGAGTTCCTCCTGAAAGTGAAGGTTTGTATTTAGAAACTAGTTTCATTAGATTAGTGTATTAGAAAATCTTGTTTCATTATACTTTCATAGTTTTTTTCCCACTACTTCATTTTCTATTTCCTTACAGTTATCAAATGGATTGTTTTTCCTTAACCTGACCATTATTCTCTGTTGCTTTTCCTGCATACAGATCCAAGAAGATCTGGAAGCTGAGAAGATTGCTCGCAGTAAAGCAGAGAAACAAAAGCGGGACTTGAACGAGGAATTGGAGGCGCTGAAGAATGAGCTTCTGGATTCTCTGGACACCACAGCAGCACAGCAGGAGCTGCGCACCAAGCGAGAACAGGTACAGAAAGCATTTCTTCTGTGTGTGTGTGCATGCGCGCGTGCGTCCAGATGTCGCACATCTGTAAGAGACAGCGAACGTGTGGTGTATCCATCCATACTGCCTGTTGTGATGATGGAATAAAAACTAGGAAAGTGTGGAATCTGTTTCCAAGAGTGTGTTCTGTTGTCTCAGTGTTGGAGTGATCTTGAGAATGATGGTTCACAGATGGGACCTACATGTTAACCTGCTCTCTGAAGCATTGAAAGTGAGGGGGTCAATGAAGGACCACACAAGCATAAGACTGCGTGCCAACTGTTGATGAAGAGTTGAGACACTAGCACAGGCTAAGCGTTAATTTCAGAGGGTGTTGGAGAGGTGAAATGGCTGTTTGGACATAGTTGCTAATGATGTCTTGAGACTGTTGGTTAAACAAAACATAGTGGGCTGTTAGAATGTTTAAATGATCATATGGATTGCTTCATGTTAGAAATCTGGAAAGAAGGTACTTTGTATTTTAAGCAATAAAAGATCATCAAACGATATCTTTTTAATGGATATGTCTGTACTTTTCAGGAACTTGCCACCCTGAAAAAGAGTCTAGAAGAAGATGCTGCATCTCACGAGATAGCAATAGCAGAAATGAGGCATAAGTACAGCCAGGATGTGGCCCTCATCAACGAGCAGATGGAGGCTGTCAAGAAGGTGAGAACAAAATTCTTGGCCTGCTGTAGTGTACTAGTTTGAATGTGAAACATTCTTATTGGTTTATGTAACTGCCATCTATAGCTCTTTTAACCCTTGAATGTCATGAGATGTAAATAACACACCAACAGTTTTTGTCATTTGTCACCATCCTGTGGAAACCTGTGACAGAGAAATGTGTGTTATGTCTTTATGCTTATGGGCAATATTCAGAAACCTACTCCCAGGTTGTATTTTACCACAAAAAGAGCAATGTGCCTCCATCTATACATATTGATAGTGCAGTACTTGGTTAAGCAGAGTTGCAACTTTCCTTTGACCATTCTGTAATGAAGTCAGCCCCTGAACACTACATAACCTAACCTAAATAACTGTGTATAAAATGTCTGCAGGCCAAGAGTGGTTTGGAGAAGGTGAAATCACAACTAGAGGCTGAAAATGCTGATCTAACCACAGAACTGCGATCAGTGGGTGCAAATCGGCAGGAATGTGAACGCCGCCGCAAGCAAGCCGAGAGTCAGCTGGCAGAGGTGCAGAGCAAGGCAGTGGAATTAGAACGGTCACGTGCAGACCTCTTAGACCGATTCACCAAGTTGCAGCAAGAATCTGATGCCATTGCAGCACAGTTAGAGCAGGCAGAACTGCGGACATCTGCAGCCACCAAGAGTGCGGCCACTATGGAGACGCAGCTGGGCGAGGCACAGGTAATCACAGACTCTCTCATAGAATCTATACTTTGTTGTTTTGGAAGAGTAATCTGGGTTGTTCAGCTTCAACCTATCTTCAGTTTTCAGTAGTTCTGTATGCATGATACTTAGAAATGCCTGTCCATTTATATAATTTAACCTGAATACTGAGACCATGGAATTCTTTGGGTCAATCGCCATCGTGTCTCTTGTCACGCTACGATGCTGTCCCTTCCAGCATATTCCACATCAGTCTTGTAGCTGCTGTTTTGTTTGCATCTGGTATTGTGATGACCCCCACTATGAAACAAGCTGTATGCCCTGGCAGACTTCTTGCCTGAGTAGAACACCAGAGTGCAGAGCCAGAAGTACAGTCATCCCCACCATTTTGTGGGCTTTCTCTGCAGAGGAGGCCAGAGAATGTTGCATAATGAGGAATCTCATGTATTGTTCAGCAAAAGTTAGTGTGATAGGGGCAGGGCATGTGGCATGGCAGGAGAAAAGAGAAGTATGTACAAAGCTGCGGTAGGAAAACCTGACGTAAAGAAACCACCAGTAAGACCTTGGTGTAGAGATGGGTTACCGTTAAATGGCACAGGGATCAGCGGAGGTCTCTACATTGAGTAGATGGTCAAGAAAGACTTGTCCCCAAAGTTAGTTAGCTCGTCAGTCAGTCAGGTGTAACAGGTAAAGCAAAAACAGTCTAGGTATTGGTGTTAATGATTTGCAGTTGTTTTTGACACCAGTGGTGACAATAGAAAGGAACATGAGTATCACCATTTGATTCTTCTGCTTAGTAATTATCAGGGCCCAAATTTTGATGACATCATCTTGTTTTCCTTGTATCCTATGTGATGATGCTCTTAAATATATAAATCTCGGATGTGAGCTGCTGGTTACAGAAATGTAAATTTTATAGGTAATTTTTTGACATTTTTAGGTTTAAGGTCATTTTTTCATTTTGGGGGTAATTTTTTTGGGCTTTTAAGGGTATTTCTTGTCATTTTTGGCCATTTTAGGGAATTTTTCTTCATATATTTTCTGAAATGTGAATAAGATGGAAGCGAAGTGTTCTTTCTCTTTCTCCTTTAGGTCATTTTTTTGGCCATTTTTTAAATATTTTCAGGTCATCAAAATCCGGGCCCTGGTAATTATGAACTTTGCCAAAAACCACCTTTTTTTTTAGGATCACCCTTTCAGAATGCTTTGCTATTGTGAAGTTCATTCTAGTGCTTACATTTCTGCCCCCATATCTCAGTGCCAAAATTTCACCTGTTTATGTTTATCCTCACTCTTGTTGTTCATGTCACTTGTTCTGTATATGAACTTCAACTATGAGTTTAGCTTTGTCTAGTTTTCCAGTCTTTACTTCACATTGGTTATAGGCTCTCTACCAGAATTTGCCTACAAAACCATTTCTTTCTGTTGTGTGCCTCAGTGTAGTAGCAGGATGAAGCAGCAGTAACTCTGTTCTGTATACTGTCTCCTTTAACATTAGAAACTCCTTTTTGTATTTATGTGATTCACACAGTATATTTAATGTTCCTCAGATTAAGGTTTGCTGTCATTTAACATTCAGTTGCGTTGATCCCAAGACAATCCCATTGTTAAAAATGTCCACAGTTCAGTGTTCAGATCCACTTACTGCCAAGGAAACAAACGGGCTTGTAAATTTCTTACAGTAAGCAGCAGTTATTTCCCTGAACAGCATTAACTGGTTGACCTTTGTAATGGAGACATTGTGTTGTCTGTGTGGTAACTTGATTCTTAAATGTTGTTATACATTAATTTCAGGCTTCAAAGGGGTGGGTCTCAGTCCATCTCGTGCCAGTCACTCGGATCAGCTTCCTTTGAGATAAATTGTTTCTGATAATTGTTGAGTGGATTTACGTAAGCAGGACAACACTGGGGGTGCAGTGCGAATTGCGTAGAATGCCCCAGTGTTGGGAAGCTAAGCAATGTCTAAAACATTTCTGTTTGTGTGTCATACATATCTTGAATAGGTAATGCTATAGAAGAAAAGGCATGTTTGACAAGACCTTTGGTGTAGTGATTTGTGTTCCAGTTTTATGTTAAAAGTAAAGTCTGGTAAGTTTCTAGTGATGAATTAATCTGTATTTCTTTTAGTATGTTCTCCTTAGTGGTCAAGCAGCCCTGAAGTGTTACATTGGATTATATTTATTGCTGACAATTTCAATATTGATCAGTCAGTTTAGCAAAACAAAACCAATGTACCTCCTTTCAAGAGGGGCACGCATTAGTGTAGTTGGTTGAAGCACTATGCTGCAAGCCAGAAGGTCTCAGGTTCAATTCCTGGCGAGGTTGCTGGATTTTTCAGTTGACCTGATCCTTCCAGCAGCACTATGGCCCTGTGATCGACTAGCCCCTAACAGAAATGAGTACGAGATACCTTCCTGGGGAGGGGTAAAGGGCGGCTGGCACATAAGACTGACAGTCCCACTGCCATCTGTGAGCTGATTGTCTAGAAAATATGGGAGCCTCAATGTCTCACAACCCTGTGGACCTCCACGGCCTATTGCAGGGATAGCTGTACATTTTCACTTTTACTGTCATTCAAGAAACAAATCTCTGTCCCTCTTCCATGTACAGTACTGTGTTCCCTAGAAAATATGGGAGCCTCAATGTCTCACAACCCTGTGGACCTCCACGGCCTATTGCAGGGATAGCTGTACATTTTCACTTTTACTGTCATTCAAGAAACAAATCTCTGTCCCTCTTCCATGTACAGTCCTGTGTTCCTTTCTGTGCATGTTGCCATATTGAAATATTGTGCTCATATTTGAACTGTTTTGTGAATAGACGCAACTGGAAGAAGAGACGAGGCAGAAGCTTGCTCTGAGCTCGAGATTACGACAGCTCGAGAGCGAGAAGGAGGCCCTGCAGGAACAGGTAGAAGAAGAGGAGGAAGCAAAGAGAAACCTGGAAAAACAGATCCTCGCTGCATCACAGAATCTTGCTGATGCCAAGAAACGAATTGAAGAGGAAGCAGAACAGGTCAACCAACTCGAGGAGGTTAAGAAGAAGTTAGCAAAGGTCAGTTGTAGCATTTATTCAATTGGGTAGATGTAGATTGTATTTCATCAATTCAGTGTAGTAATCTGTAGGTTCTGTGTCCTGTGTTTTTCTGGCTTTTGGTTTAATGAGGGTTAATTAAACATCGTTTGGGGGTGGGGTGCTAGTAAGTATTTAGTTTATGCAGTGAGTTTTCTAGACAGCAGAGCTGTGAAGCAAAGGGTTATGGGTTTGCCTAATGGAAGGAATGTCCAAACACCTTCACCTGAGTTTGTGAATACTGCAAGAGTACCAGTTTATGTCCTTTGTAAAGGGCGTGTTGTCTTGTTGATGCAGCATAATTTTGTTGCAACTGATATTATGGTGGCTACATCAAAGTAAATTAATGTGTCATATATATATATATATATATGACACTCAAGATTGCCAGTAACAAAGAAACTGCAGTAGCGTTTATTACAGCTCTGAGTGTCATTACATTTAGAAAGATAATTTGAGGCAAGTATATTTGTTTTGGGTACAGATTTTGGGTTGTGTGTTGTGTTCGTCTGATGAAAATCTCACTAGGACAATGGAGTGGGAGTACTTTGGCAAGGAATTTTTCTTCTAGGATGTGCCAATTTTGAGTCAACCCAAAAAGAGAACACAGAGATAACGTCTAAGAAATGTGAAAGGTTCTTTCTTATTTGGGCTCGTTACAAAGTGTTAGCTTCAGTCTGGTGACCATGACTAGCTTCTCGTCATGAACGCCAGATTACAGGAACATCCGGTTTCTGGAATATGACAAAAAGATTAAGATGATTGACAGTACCCAAAATAATGATTGTATTTATTTGTAGCTGGGCGTCCTTAGAAGGATTTGGACTTTGTAACCAGTCGGATCAGGGCGGCCACAGCTGTTTCTTGCTTGACGTCACGGTATCAGAACAGTGTTTGTAGATGAAGTGGTGGGGACGTGATGTTTGTGTAATGAGCTAATTTAGGGCATGGTTGGTGCAGGACATTGAAGCATTGCAGCGCCAGGTTGAAGAGCTGCAAGCAGCCAACGATAAACTGGATAAATCTAAGAAGAAGTTGCAAGCCGAGCTAGAAGACTCCAATATAGATCTGGAAGCTCAGAGAGCTAAGGTCCTTGAACTGGAGAAGAAACAGCGTAACTTCGACAAGGTGTTGGCTGAGGAGAAGGTAATAAGATGTGTGAAAATAGAATTAATCCTGTATGTAAGATGTATGTTAGTAAATTAGTAAATTAGTGTGTTATAACACACGCAGTCGCAGGAGCACGACACAACAAAAGCACAACACACAAGATAATGAAGGAGTGCTCCAACAAAGGAGAATGGGCGTGACTGACGTAGTGAGGGGCGACGTAGCGATGTGGTATCCTGAACAATTTTAATATTTTTAACGTTTGACAATGTATATGATAGATACATATTTTAGTTATTTTAATGTGTGAACATGGCATGCAATGAACTGGTTTGACGTGGATAAGTAAGCACCTGAAGATGGCATTATTATGCCGAAACATGTAGTGCGAGGGAGAGAAGGAGATAAATGAGTGTATGCACTGCAAGACGGATTAAATAAATCATGGACTTAAATCAGTGCAACAGGACGCTAAAATATAACATAAACTCATGGTTCTTTGTCATGCTTTAAAAGAGTAAGAAAATATTCTGATGTGGTATGCTGTTCAAACTAATTGTGCTAGAGTGAAAACAGTTGTTTCACCTCAACAGTTTCTTGTAGTTGCTCAGAATATGTCAAATAAGATGTAAAGGTATTTCATATTTACCTTTTTCTCTTATATGCTGAGATCTGCTGGTGTTTCCTTTTCTCTGCACGGTAGTATGAGAAAAAGAAATTTGAAAATTCTGTGGGATAAGTTTAACTTGTGCATATACTGCAGAAATACACGTGCCCGCTGGCAGGTTAGTGGGGACACCTGCAAGCATATATATTTGTAACCTCAGTTACTAAGTGGAACTTTAAGTGACTGATAGCAATGTATGGGCCACTCTAATGAATTTTTCTTACATCCTGTGTGAGAATGAATTGGATATGAATACAGCTCTCAGATTCCACCCATCATCCAAACAAAATTTAATTTTATGTCTAACGGGCAGTTGGGAAGAAGTCGTTTAAGTATTAC
Organism: Cryptotermes secundus; assembly: GCF_002891405.2. Classification (NCBI taxonomy): domain Eukaryota; kingdom Metazoa; phylum Arthropoda; class Insecta; order Blattodea; family Kalotermitidae; genus Cryptotermes; species Cryptotermes secundus. Next base: position 580,284 of record NW_019727443.1, read on the forward strand.
TGACTTTGTTACATAAATTTGTAAATGTAAATGTCAGTACATACTTAGAGGGGGTTTTTAGAAATATTTCTACAGAAGAATTATAATTTGAATTTCAGGTATTCACAGGAATATTTCTTGTAATTGACCATCTACATTTATAATGAAAGTATCCTTATAAATTCAATAGCAGATGATTTCATCTTGTTAGAAATGTTCATTGCCACTTAGAACATAGTTGGTAAAATCACCACTGCTTGTTTGATTCATAATCAAATATCGTGTGTTTCTCCCATATTTGTTCATGTTTATCTGTTAAGTAGTGCTGGTTGGAATATATGTTGTTTTGGTTGGTTGTACTATAAATTAACAATCACTGAACAACATGCTTTCCAACTTCATACTAGGTAAGAGATGTCAGTAAGGGAGGGGCAACAGATATATTACAAATAATACAGGTGGCACTGGTTTACAGACTGCGATCCAAGAGGCACTTAAAATGTTTGACAAGCCAAAATGTGTTGCCATTGAAGTTACAAATAAATAGTGTAAATAATCTTTACAGTGCACACACAAACATGAAATTGGTCAAGATCTTGGCATTTTGTTTCTTTTTGTTATGAACCTTTGGGGTCAGATGTCAGTAGGAGATAGGTCTGTAAGGCTCTGCGCTACATTTTCATTGCAACTTGCTGTGCAGGCTGTGGCCGAGCAGATTGCGCAGGAGCGTGATGCAGCAGAGAGGGAAGCTCGAGAGAAGGAGACGAGGGTCCTGTCTCTGACGAGGGAGATAGATGAAATGAATGACAAAGTAGAAGAACTGGAACGAGGTCGTCGCCAGCTACAGGCTGAGTTGGACGAACTGGTCAACAACCAGGGCACTGCCGATAAGAATGTGAGTGCGTAAGATTTTAAGTTTTGCTTACATTCTGAGATTCATGCCATGGTCTTGTGGGTTGTGGCAGTAAGTGGGAATCATTTCGGAGAAATATGCTGTCTCCATCTTCAGGGTATAAGTGAGCCAAGTTGGGGATTGCATTATTTCTTCCTGTGACACTGGCAAGTATATTTTTCTTGAAAACATTGGTACCAACTTGCCACACTTAATAGTGTCATAACTTCGAAGACCATAGTGAGAATGGGATTTTCCAAGTAATGACAACCTAGGGTGGCTGTATGTGTACTCAGTGAGCAGCTATTTTGTAACTCGTGTTGAAAGAAAGAGACATGCTGGAATGCAGATGCTACATGAAATAAATATTTGCATTCAGATTTTGTTTGAGTGAAGAAACTATACACCGTCTCCTTGCTTTGGAAGCCCAGGATCAGACCTGGGTAACTATATTTGAGATTCTTAGTGGCTGTGAAGCGACACTTGGGCAGGTTTTGCTCCAAGTTCATCCAGTTTTCCCCCCGCTGATCACCATGTCACCATTGCTTCCTATCCATGTACTGTGCCTGCAGAGGTGTGGGTTAGCCCTGACCAGGGAAGTACACTATTACATGTTAAGTCTTTTTAGTTGGGGCCCTTGTCTCAGCCCGGGCACCGGACGGGTTATATGGTGAGACAGTTCAGATTTTTGTAAGATAAGTGTATAAACATTGTACAACATAATAAACATTGTGCATACAGTGTTCTGTGGGCACTAGATCTGTAAGCTCATGTTTCACAGTCCAAATAGCATGAGATGGGAATACACACATTGTATTAAATATGTTAGCTATCTTGTATACCCCATTGACCTTGAAGTTAATTTATGCAAGCTAATCATATTAAAGATGTCATTTCACAGTTGCAAGTTATTTTTCAGTATATTTCATTAAATACTAGAAGCACAGAGCCTAACCCTCTGAAGACCTGTTTTATGACATTAATCTGTACTCTACAGTGTAATGTCACATTCATAAAAGTGTTTGTATTTACTCGTGTTTGGTGAAAATGAAGGTAATGAAGGGGCACCTGCCTCAGTGAAGTGTGAACTTGTTTTCTGTCTACAAATTCACACCTCATAGTGGCCATAGCAGAGTTTAGAAACAAACTGCATGTGTTTAGAAGGATCTGAGTATAGTTTAAAAACTTGTTGTATTTATTTACTGCTTTATTTGACAGTCCTCAGTTCAGTAATGCATGCATGTTAACACTTCTCTGTTTCTTCTGTCTTATGCACCATCCAGGCAGAGGTAAGACATGTTCACTCGTCTTGCATTCCCTTTAAAATTTAACTACAGTTTAACCTCCAATTTAATCTTGTATTGTTGCATCCTGTTGTCTGTTTACATCAACTACAAGTACAAGCTTTACATTTTTTTCTAAGAGGAGTCTGGTTTTATGGGTTGTAGCGCCATGTAGTTTGGAGAGAGCAAACTGAGCTTGCTTCTTTCTGGGCTTGTACTTTGACCCTGAAGACAGAGGCAGTATTTTCATCTGAAACGTTGGCCTCTCTCCGAGCTATGTAACGTTACAACACAGAAGACCATGCTCTTCATAATTACCGCCACAAAAACCTCAAAGCCAACAGTTTCCCTACTCTGCCAAGCTGCCGTTCATTTTAGGTTAGCAGAGCTCCGCTTCTGCCATGCTAAATAGTGATTATGAAACCTCCCTTGGCCTGCAATGTAGAAAATAAATTCCCTCATAAACTGTAGTTCAGACGAAGCATTAACGGATATCATGTCAGATTTAGAAAGTTTTTTGAAAGTCAAAATTTTTGGCCCAAGCATGACAGGCACCTGCCTGCTTGAGGTAACAGTATGTTAGTCCTGGCAGACGTAAGATTAATTCAAGTTAACGTGATACAATGAACATGTTAATTTGCTGATGGTATTCACAGTTTGGCTGTATCATTCAGTGCAGCTGTACCATCATTAAATCCGCATGCTTTTATGCTTGGTGCAGCAGTGAATACTGTCAGCAAATTAGTGTTGTCTTGAGTTCATTTGATTGTTCAGTGATCCAAGATTTTTCCCTTGTTTAACACTTTCAGTTATCCTGAATGAATGGTTTCAAATATTGGAACATTTTCTTCATTTTAATATTCAGGTCCATTGCTTCTCAAAGAAAGCTTAAATGTGGGTTTCACTGTGGTTTCCTTGTAGAGAATGAATTAGTTTTGTATGTCACTACCATTGTTTGTGTAGCTTGTGTTTGTGTGTGACAAGTAGATGCATATCTGCTTGCTCTTATTGTTTCATGTTGTTCAGATGTCAGGAATATGTGCAGACACAAAGGCTCTCATGATTCACATTGCCGGACTGTGTGTGATACTTGTATTTTGGAGTTTTATTTTATCATTAAGAATTTGAAGTATTTGTCCGTTTGAGGAGTAGAGATGGATATTTTTAATGTCAACCCAGCAAGCTGTAAATAAATTGATGCAAAAATCTAAAAAAGAAAGACAACTCTGCACGAGTATGGTACTCCTATATGCTGTATGTGAACCACTGAAAGAGAGTTCACCCACTGTAAAGAGCAGAAGGTGCTGATTTGTAGTTGGTGGTGCAAGACTTCCACCATTGGAGCTTTATAGGAAGCATGCTGGTAGAGAAGAGGCAGGGGCTAAGTTTGCTTGTCCTTTATTAATTATGTTGATCATTTATTCAGAATGTTCTACATATTCCCTCCAAACCTATATATATATAATGGGGTAATTTGGTCTTCATAGCCACCACGGTACAGGCTGGATGATGGGTTCAGTCCCCAGCTGGAGCAAGACTTTTATCTTCTCCATAGTGTCCAGACTGGCTTTGGGGCCCACGCAGCCTCCTTATGCAATGGGTGGCAGTGGTGCAGCAGGGGCAGAAGCTGTATATCTGCTACTCAATAAATCCTTATGGCCTAGTGATTTGTTTTACTTGAAGGGTTGCTGTATTATTTTATGGTTGTAGTAAGAATGTTATCAGTTATTTATAATAGCATTAATTGATGAATCTTTATAACACTCAGCAGTTTTTGTTTTGCTTTGTGTCTGAAGTATTTATCTATTTTACTCTTTCCGGTTGTGGCTGCACGTTCCTGAAGTGCATATTTGTGACAGTGACACTGGATATTGTTCATTTGTCTTGTAACAGGTTCACGAGCTGGAGAAGGCAAAGCGGGCACTGGAGAGCCAGCTTGCAGAACAGAAAGCTCAGAATGAAGAACTTGAAGATGAACTGCAGTTCACTGAGGATGCAAAGTTGAGACTGGAAGTCAACATGCAGGCACTGCGCGCCCAATTCGAGCGAGATCTTCAGGTGAAATGACAAGGCTACTGATCTATAATTATTAACTTGATAGTCTGTACCATAATCGTCCCTCTTTGAATGTTGATGGGACTATTGCTGGTCTACTGCAACAAACTTTCCAATTTATTACTCATTCATCATCCTGTCATTCAACATTTGAGCTATTGGCAGTGCCATTAAATTAGCTGAAAATAAATAGATAAACAGAGATATGAGTCTCTTCCTAGGCATGCCATTGGTGAGGAAGTAATGCTCTGGATATTTGTAGACTCCAATGGGCAAGGCATATCATGTATCACAGTTCAAAGGAAGTGCTGGAGTCCTTCAGAAGACAAGGTGCAATGATAACATAATTTTTATGAAAAACATGCACAATTGATCTTCCCCCTCAGCTTACTCAGTTGGTAAGAGAATCAAATGTGTGAAGCTTGAGGTAAAGCTGATTTCACATGTCACAGAACATGCCTAAGCTGTAACCCATAGGTACTGTAAATTTGCAATGCTCTACTGCTTGCTGCTTCAAGTGGGGAGTTCTTTGTATGGCTATATGTATAGTGTGTAGAAACCACCACGAGACTGACTTGAGTGTGTGCTTTAGGCGAAAGAAGAGCAGGCGGAGGAGAAGAGGCGTGGCCTGCTGAAACAGCTGCGAGACTTGGAAGCAGAGCTCGAAGATGAACGCAAACAGAGAGCTAATGCCCTCTCCCAGCGGAAAAAACTTGAAGCTGACCTCAAGGACATGGAACAGCAGCTTGAAATGCATGATAAGATTAAGGAAGATGCACTTAAACAGCTCAAGAAATTGCAGGTTCGTACTTTACTGCACTGTCTTGTAACAGTTTGTTTTTTTAATATTCACTTCTCATAGTATTATTTCTATTTATACAGGTTGATTGGTGAAAAGTCACAGTCTCCCCCCCCCCCACTGCCACTATGTCTTCTGTTATTTACCAGACCTATTGAAGTCTGCAATATTTATATTCTGCCATAAAGCCTGTTGAAATCTCAGTGGGTAATTGTTGTTATTGAGAGTACATTTGGCCACACTGTTCTTATTTCACTATGACCTGTGACCTGCTCTTACATGCCAGAGCTCATGAGAGATGCCTAGAGATTATGAGTTCACTGAATATGCATGCTGTGAGGTTGAAAAGTTCTGGAAATAGAGCTGTATGTGTATTAAGATCGAAGTTCTGTGCTGTGTGTTACTAGACTGGGGTCAGGTGGCACCTCCATCAGCATTCCTGTAAATTCTTTGCCACTGATCCAGAACAGATGATGTCTTTATACAGAACTTACATGGGCTTAGACTAAAAAATTAGCAGCTCTCAGGTGTCTAACTTATACCATTGTGCCAGATTTTATCGGAGTAGGTTGCAGTGGTGTGGATATGTAAGGTGAACAAAGGAACAAATAGACACAGTTGACATATAAAGTATTGACTGTATAAAAGTTGGCTTGCTCACCAAACGTGACAGACAGAGTCAGGCTTTGGTTCATGGTGGTGCACGTGTAGGTGTTGTAAAAGGTGGGCACTTCTTGATCTGTTGTGCAACACTCATGGCTCTGGTGGGCAGTCACTGGCCTTCTGCCAAGGTGGCCTGGGTTTGATCCCAGGTCAGGTCATGTGAGGATTTTTGGTGGACAGGGTGGCACTGGGACGGGTTTCCTCAGAGTTCTTCGCAGTTTCCGCTGCCAATTCTCATTCCACCAAATGCTTCATACTCATCTATCATCTGAGTCTGTTAGTAGGTGACATACCAAGTGGACTCAGTCTGACCCTACCCCACAAGATAAAAAGAATTTTGTCATAGTCTTAAGAATGACTGCATCTAGAAATGCACCCAACTGTCCTCTTCTCTACCCCTATAGTCGAATCTTTCTCATTTTCTCTGACCATAATAACACTTCAGATTTTGGGCTGGCAGTGACTGTCCTGATTGAGCCCCCCCCCCCCTTCTGGAATCAGTACCTTCTCTCACACTGTGACTCTCCTTTCACATACCTTCCAGTTCGTTATTGAGTACTATCCAGTCAATTGATGCTGTGTTGAATAGCAGACAGAGTCATCAGATGAATTACAAAAGACAACCAGATGTGTAGAAATACTGTAGGGTCAGTTCTGGAAGTGACTTGAGCAGGTTGTGCATTGGTTCCAGAAGGTTCTCTAAGTTGTAGTTGCCACTCTTAGGTCCAGGCCAAGGACTCTGCTCGAGATGCAGAGGAAGCAAGGGCCTCAAGAGATGAACTGGCTGCGGCAGCCAAGGAGACAGAGAGAAAGCTGAAGAGCTTGGAAGCAGAGCTGGTGCAGATGAGTGAGGACCTCGCCAGTGCTGAGAGAGCGAAACGAGCTGCAGAGAGTGAGCGTGATGAGCTGCAAGAGGAAATCAACAGCAATTCCAATAAGGGGTAGGTTCTAGTGTAGTAATGCATGTCACTTGTTTTCACCTTTTCTTGCTCACCATCTCACATGCAAACAAACTTACGTTAAAATGATGAGTAAGTGTTCAGTTGAAGTGGTTGTCAATATTACCAGAAGTTTTGTCTGTCACTGGTAATGGCTTTCTGGCCTTTGTCTATCTGTATACAGTTCCAAACAGAACAGCTTTTCATGAACAGGATCTCTTGCCATCCTCACATGAAATGGCTGGGAATAAGTAACCTGGTCCATTAGATTGAGCTAATCTTTACCATGCCCACTTCCCAAAATGCTTTCTGTTTGAAATGTTAAGATGATAGACAAAATCTTGAAACCCAGTGCTTACTGCAACATACTGTTTTTAGAGTACTTTAGGATTGAGTGTTTTGTATTCATTTCATTGTTTGAACGCTTTCAATTTGCATAGGGTGCAAAGGAGTAATAGTACAACATAGTACATTTATGATAGGCATTGGCACTTGCATGATGTCATTTCTTTTTCTTAATAAAATGTTCTTTAATGACAGAATCGTATAAAAGTTGCATAAAGTTCTGTTAAAACTCATCAAGTCCACATATTTCAGGACTTTTGAAATATGTAATTTTTGATCATGACAAAATATTTCAGTTAAACCTAAGTTTAAGTACTCAGAAGAAACTGTGAGCTACAGGTGGAGAGCTGAAGGATCAGGGTTCGATTCCCAGCAGAAGCAGTTGATTTTTCTCTTCTCAGTGTCCTGACTGGTTCTGGAATGCCTCAGCCCCTATCTGATGGGTTTCATGGTTCGTTCCCTGGGAAAATAACATTTTGTGTATAAAGCTGAGCCATCACTTCCATTCATACTTAGTGTTGAACGATATGTGGATTTACACCTCCATTCCCCCATGTCTCTTCATGGTGTAGGGAGACTTCACTCTCTCTACATGCAGCTTTGAATTTAATGTGATGAACAATGGACTTTGAAGAAAGCAGTCTTCTGGGATTTGGCACCGTGTATATGTGGTGTTAACAAGCAGTCTGCTTTTACCAGTTCTCACGGTCTCTTCGCTTGTGGATTTCTTATATTTTTCCTTCTACCCTGAAGATGGAGGCGATACATTCCTCCGAAACGTCGGTTAACACCACATATACACGGTGCCAAATCCCAGAAGACTGCTTTCTTCATAGTCACCGCCATGAAAGCCTCAAATCTTACAACAATGGACTTGTATTTAGGTTTGATTTAATAGATGGAAAAAATGTTTCAAGAAAGTTCCCCCCCCCCCCATAAAGTGGTCTTTACAAGGTTCTATCAGAAAGTTCCCGGACTGTTATTGTTGTAACTGCTTTGGTAGCAGAAGATGAAAGGGTAGACCAGGGTCACACACTTCTGCAAGCCTATTGCATCAGTCTGGCACATGTCACTTTGCTTTGAACACATGGTTTTATACAAGTGTTTGTCTGTTTCGTCTTGTCTGCGATGGACGGCAAAATCGAGCAACGTGCCTGCATCAAGTTTTACGTGACGCTCGGTAAATTTGCTACCGAAACCCTTGAAATGCTTTGTGAGGCTTTTGGAGAACATTCTTTAAGCTGGACAGCAGTTTTTGAATGGCATTCACATTTCAAGGCTGGTTGAGTATCAGTTGAAGATGATGAATATTCAGGGTGACTAAGCACCACCACAATAACAGAAAGTGTTGAGGAAATTTGAGAACTCATCCACGAAGACTGTCACTGAAGAATCAGCGAGCTTGCAGACACCATTGGGATCAGTTATGGAGTTTGCCAGGAGATTATAACAGAAAATTTGAACATGTGTCTCATTGTTCCATCATCATGACAATGCGCCCACTCACACATCCCTGAAAATCACAAAGTTTGTGACTAACAACAACATGGTTATTCCCCATCCTCCCTAGTTGCCAGACTTAGTACCCTGTGATTTCGCTTTTTTTCCCAAATTTAAAATGAAGCTGAAGGGATGACTTTTTGAAACATCCTAAGGGAATCACAAGCAGTACTCAACAGCAATAAGGAAAATGACTTCCATGGTGCTTTTGTAGCGTGGAAAAACGATGGGCCCGCTGTATACGTTCCCAAGGAGACTGTCTTGAAGGAGATGGCAGCCAAAATTTCGTTTTTGACCAAGTCCGGGAACTTTGCTGTAGTACCTCATATCATTCTACCTTATGTAAATATCAAGCACATGTTCCATTGCAGGCGCAGATTAAGTGTTATAATGGCTAACAGCCCCGCTCAAGCCGTGTAAGTTGAAGTGCCCTGTTAATCAAGCATGGAAGTTAAATGCCCTTCATAATATCTGGTTCTACAACTAACAAAGTTTTGCAGTTGTATATATTTTGGCAGTAAACGTGATCCCTGTTGCTACACCATAGCATTCCTCAGTTGACCAATTGTGAAGTGCAGTAATAAAAGTCTGATGCCTTAGTTGATATCGCTACCACCTTCCCTGCTCCAGAATGCTGTTGTGTAGTGAGTATGTTATGATTTGTCAGTGAACTCTTGTTGCAACGTGTATTAGGAGGAAACGTTTCAAATGAACAGTTAAGCACTGATCGTATTTTGTAACGATTCTGGTTACAGGACAGGACCTTGGTATGTAGCAGCTGGTACTGAATACTGAGAGTGTGCAAGTACTTGTAATTTAAAATTAAGAGCAGAATAAACAAAGGAAGGGCATTATATCAGGCCATGGGAGATCTTTATATTTTTTCCATATTCATGCAGGGTGTCTGGAAATTCAAGGCTACAACTTCGACCATGAGATTTCTTGTAGATTATTGAGACAGAAATTTATTTCCCTGAATACAGTTTTGACCATTGCACGATTTTCACAAAAAAATGTGATTTTTGAAAACATTGCATTCAACTTTAATCGCATTTTATGCAAGAACTGTGTATGCATCAATCAGAATTTTATCTAGGGACATTTTCAGTTAATTGTTCATGGAGTCAGTGTATGGTGGGATGAATTTCAGAACATCCTGTTTATGACTGCGATATGAACAGCTCTTTTGTTTTGAGTGTAATATCATGCCTCACAGGGAAACTACAAAAATAATTGAAATTATTTAGAAATATAAAAAAATGCCAAGGAGAATATTAAACAGTGCAGACCATTGTTGTTTACACTCATGACAGCTGCAGACACATCCGAGGCTGACCTGCCATGCTTTACAAGCATTATTAACTTTGTTTCGTGTATATATGTTAGATAATTAAATATTTTTGGTCAGAATATAAACTTTCATGTACTCGTACCACACCAGTATTGAAGCATCTTAACGCACAGACAGTCGTTAGTTAGCTGTCTGATGATTAATAGTTATGCTTATGGATGTTACTTTATTGTAGTACGCTCCTGCTCGATGAGAAGCGACGACTGGAAGCGCGTATTGCAACTTTGGAGGAAGAGTTGGAGGAGGAGCAGAGCAACTCGGAAATCCTCATGGACCGAGCACGCAAGGCACAGATCTCTATCGAGCAGCTCACGACAGGTGAGCATCACTCCGTTCCACGTTACTCATCTAGCCATTACAGTACAAAGGTGTTAAGTTTGGATGTACAGTTAGTTTACTATCAGAGAATGATTGATGGTTTTTGAGAAAAGATTTTGTTAGGGACTGATCTGTAAGAATATTGTGTGGCGATACAGCATCTCCAGTAATGAAACTATATTTCTCTTATTTTCAATGTAATATTGTGGTCAGAAAGTTTTTAAAAGTTGAATGGTCTCTAATACGAGGGGGTACCCAAAAGAAACCGAACTTATTGTTTTTTAAACTTATTCTTAAGCACAAACCTTCAATCCCCTTCAAAGTACTCTCCACTTACACTAATACACTTGTCTAGTCTTTTATTCCATTTTTCAAAACATTGTCTAAATTCATCTTTTGAGATGCTTGACAGCGCCTCCGTCGTTTTTTCCTTTCATGTCTCTTTTCATTCGAGGAAACAAAAAAAAAAA